>NW_028181291.1:0-109000 GCF_964211825.1 Aythya ferina | reverse complement strand
AAAACCCATTAGGAACTCAACAAAACGCAACAGAAACCCCAAAACACCTCAAAAAAACACCCCAAAAGCAAACCGGATCAGAAGAAAATACGTGATTTAACCCCAAGAAAACCCTTAAACCTACCTGATCTTCTCCAAATCCCAAAATCCACTCCCACCCAACATAAAACCCATTAGGAACTCAACAAAACGCAACGGAAACCCCAAAACACGTCAAAAACACCCCAAAAAAGAACTGGATCAGAAGAAAAAAAAAAAAAAAAAAAAACTATGCATTTCCCTCCCAAATCACCCTAAACTCACCTGATCTTCTTCAAAACCCACAATCCACTCCCATTTAGCTTAACGACCAACGAGAACCCAACAAAACCCAACGGAGACACCAAAAACGTCAAAAACACCCCAAAAAAGAACGGGATCACCCCCAAAACTGGAAGAAAATTCCCCCCCTAAAAAATTTACAATTTTCACCAGGATGACCAACATGAACCAAACGAAAACCCAAAAGGAGACACCAAAACACGTCAAAAACACCCCAAAAAAGAAAGGGATCACCCATAAACTGGAAGAAAATCCCCAAAAAGCACAGATCCAATCCCAAAACCAGCCTAAACCTACCTGATGTTCTCCAAAACCCACAAATTTACCCTTTTCCACCATGATGACCATGGAACACCCAACGAAACCCAATGGAGACAAAAAACATGTCAAAAAAAAAAACAAAAAAAAAACAAAAAAGAACAGGATCTCCCCAAAAAACAGAAGAAAAACCCAAATGCCATAGATCCACCCCAAAAGTCCCCCTAAGCCTACCTGATGTTCTCCAAAACCCACAATTTACCCTTTTTCACAATGATGACCAACGAGAACCCAACAAAACCCAACGGACAACCCCAAAACATGTCAAAAACACCCCAAAAAGAACAGGATCACCCCAAAAAACAGAAGAAAACCCCAATACCATGAATCCACCCCAAAAGTCCCCCTAAACCTACCTGAAGTTCTCCAAAACCCACAATTTACCCTTTTCCACCAAGATGCCAACAGAAACCCAACAAAACCCAACAGAGACATCAAAACATGTCAAAAACACCCCAAAAAAGAACGGGAGAACCCCCAAAACTGGAAGAAAATCCCCAAAAAGCATGGATCCAATCCCAAAACCACCCTAAACCTACCTGATCTTCTCCAAATCCCAAAGTCCACTCCCAACCACCATAAAACCCATTAGGAACTCAACAAAACGCAACAGAAACCCCAAAACACCTCAAAAACACCCCAAAAGCAAACCGGATCAGAAGAAAATACGTGATTTAACCCCAAGAAAACCCTTAAACCTACCTGATCTTCTCCAAATCCCAAAATCCACTCCCACCCACCATAAAACCCATTAGGAACTCAACAAAACGCAACGGAAACCCCAAACACGTCAAAACACCCCAAAAAAGAACTGGATCAGAAGAAAAAAAAAAAAAAAAAAACAAAACTATGCATTTCCCTCCCAAATCACCCTAAACTCACCTGATCTTCTTCAAAACCTACAATCCACTCCCATTTAGCTTAACGACCAACGAGAACCCAACAAAACCCAACGGAGACCCCAAAAACGTCAAAAACACCCCAAAAAAGAACTAGTTCAACCCCAACAACGAAAGAAAACACCAAAAGCCATAGATCCACACCAAAAATCCCCCTAAACCAACCTGAAGTTCTCCAAAACCCACAATTTACACTTTTCCACATTGATGACCATGGAAAACCCAACGAAACCCAACGGAGACCCCAAAACACGTCAAAAACACCCCCAAAATGAATTGGATCACCCCCCCCCAAAAAAAAAAAAACAGAAGAAAACCCCATATATCAGGAATCCACCCCAAAAGTCCCCCTAAACCTACCTGATGTTCTCCAAAACCCACATTTACACTTTTCCACCATGATGACAACGGAAAACACAACGAAACCCAACGAAGAACCCAAAAAACGTCAGAAACACCCAAAAATGAATTCGATCACCCCAAACTGGAACAAATCCCCCAAAACCACAGATCCACCCCAAAACACCCTAAATCTACCTGATGTTCTCCAAAACCCACAATTTTCACTTTTCCACCATGATGACCACGGAAAACCCAACGAAACCCAACGGAGACCACAAAACACGTCAAAAACACCCCAAACAAGAACAGGATCACCCCCAAAACCAAAGAAAACCCCAAAAAGCACGGATCCAATCCCAAAACCACTCTAAACGTACCTGATGTTCTCCAAATCCCAAGTCCACTCCCAACCACCATAAAACCCATTAGGAACTAAACGAAAACCCAACAGAAACCCAAAACACGTCAAAAACACCACCAAAAAAAGCGGGATCACCCCCAAAACCGAAAGAAAACCCTAAAAGCCGTTGATCCACCCCAAAAGTCCCCCTAAACCTACCTGATGTTCTCCAATACCCACAATTTACCCGTTTTCACCATGATGAACAACAAGAACCCAACAAAAAACAACGGAGACCCAAAAACACGTCAAAAACACCCCAAAAAATAACTGAATCAGAAGAAAAAACACCAAAAACTATGAATTTCCCCACAAAACCACCCTAAACTCACCCGATCTTCTTCAAAACCCACAATCCACTCCCATTTCCCTTAAGGACCAACGAGAATCCAACTAAAACCCAACGGAGACCCAAAACAAGTCAAAAAACACCCCAAACAAGAACGGAAATCACCCCCAAAACTGGAAGAAAATCCCCAAAAAACATAGATCCACCCCAAAACGACACTAAACCTACCTGATGTTCTCCAAAACACGCAATTTAAACTTTTCCAACATGATGAAAAACAAGAACCCAACAAAACCCAACGGAGACCCCAAAACATGTCAAAAACACCCCAAAAAAGAACGGGATCACCCCCAAAACTGGAAGAAAATTCCCCCCCAAAATTTTACAATTTTCACCAGGATGACCAACATGAACCAAACGAAAACCCAAAACGAGACACCAAAACACGTCAAAAACACCCCAAAAAAGAAAGGGATCACCCATAAACTGGAAGAAAATCCCCAAAAAGCACAGATCCAATCCCAAAACCAGCCTAAAAGCGCCAGCTAAACCTACCTGATGTTCTCCAAAACCCACAAATTTACCCTTTTCCATCATGATGACCATGGAAAAACCCAACGAAACCCAATGGAGACAAAAAACATGTCAAAAAAAAAAAAAAAAAAAAAAAACAAAAAAAGAACAGGATCTCCCCAAAAAACAGAAGAAAAACCCAAATGCCATAGATCCACACCTAAGCCTACCTGATGTTCTCCAAAACCCACAATTTACCCTTTTTCACAATGATGACCAACGAGAACCCAACAAAACCCAACGGACAACCCCAAAACACGTCAAAAACACCCCAAAAAAGAACAGGATCACCCCAAAAAACAGAAGAAAACCCAAATACCATGAATCCACCCCAAAAGTCCCCCTAAACCTACCTGAAGTTCTCCAAAACCCACAATTTACCCTTTTCCACCAGATGCCAACAGAAAACCCAACAAAACCCAACAGAGACATCAAAACATGTCAAAAACACCCCAAAAAAGAACGGGAGAACCCCCAAAACTGGAAGAAAATCCCCAAAAAGCATGGATCCAATCCCAAAACCACCCTAAACCTACCTGATCTTCTCCAAATCCCAAAGTCCACTCCCAACCACCATAAAACCCATTAGGAACTCAACAAAACGCAACAGAAACCCCAAAACACCTCAAAAACACCCCAAAAGCAACCGGATCAGAAGAAAATACGTGATTTAACCCCAAGAAAACCCTTAAACCTACCTGATCTTCTCCAAATCCCAAAATCCACTCCCACCCACCATAAAACCCATTAGGAACTCAACAAAACGCAACGGAAACCCCAAACACGTCAAAAACACCCCAAAAAAAGAACTGGATCAGAAGAAAAAAAAAAAAAAACAAACTATGCATTTCCTCCCAAATCACCCTAAACTCACCTGATCTTCTTCAAAACCCACAATCCACTCCCATTTAGCTTAACGACCAACGAGAACCCAACAAAACCCAACGGAGACACCAAAAACGTCAAAAAACACCCCAAAAAAGAACGGGATCACCCCCAAAACTGGAAGAAAATTCCCCCCCTAAAAATTTACAATTTTCACCAGGATGACCAACATGAACCAAACGAAAACCCAAAAGGAGACACCAAAACACGTCAAAAACACCCCAAAAAAGAAAGGGATCACCCATAAACTGGAAGAAAATCCCCAAAAAAGCACAGATCCAATCCCAAAACCAGCCTAAACCTACCTGATGTTCTCCAAAACCCCACAAATTTACCCTTTTCCACCATGATGACCATGGAACACCCAAAGAAACCCCAATGGAGACAAAAAACATGTCAAAAAAAAAAAACAAAAAAAAAACAAAAAAGAACAGGATCTCCCCAAAAAACAGAAGAAAAACCCAAATGCCATAGATCCACCCCAAAAGTCCCCCTAAGCCTACCTGATGTTCTCCAAAACCCACAATTTACCCTTTTTCACAATGATGACCAACGAGAACCCAACAAAACCCAACGGACAACCCCAAAACATGTCAAAACACCCCAAAAAAGAACAGGATCACCCCAAAAAACAGAAGAAAAACCCCAAATACCATGAATCCACCCCAAAAGTCCCCCTAAACCTACCTGAAGTTCTCCAAAACCCACAATTTACCCTTTTCCACCAAGATGCCAACAGAAAACCCAACAAAACCCAACAGAGACATCAAAACATGTCAAAAACACCCCAAAAAGAACGGGAGAACCCCCAAAACTGGAAGAAAATCCCCAAAAAGCATGGATCCAATCCCAAAACCACCCTAAACCTACCTGATCTTCTCCAAATCCCAAAGTCCACTCCCAACCACCATAAAACCCATTAGGAACTCAACAAAACGCAACAGAAACCCCAAAACACCTCAAAAACACCCCAAAAGCAAACCGGATCAGAAGAAAATACGTGATTTAACCCCAAGAAAACCCTTAAACCTACCTGATCTTCTCCAAATCCCAAAATCCACTCCCACCCAACATAAAACCCATTAGGAACTCAACAAAACGCAACGGAAACCCCAAAACACGTCAAAAACACCCCAAAAAAGAACTGGATCAGAAGAAAAAAAAAAAAAAAACAAAACTATGCATTTCCTCCCAAATCACCCTAAACTCACCTGATCTTCTTCAAAACCTACAATCCACTCCCATTTAGCTTAACGACCAACGAGAACCCAACAAAAACCCAACGGAGACCCCAAAAACGTCAAAAACACCCCAAAAAAGAACTAGTTTCAACCCCAACAACGAAGAAAAACACCAAAAGCCATAGATCCACACCAAAAATCCCCCTAAACCAACCTGAAGTTCTCCAAAACCCACAATTTACACTTTCCACATTGATGACCATGGAAAAACCCAACGAAACCCAACGGAGACCCCAAAACACGTCAAAAACACCCCCAAAATGAATTGGATCACCCCCCCCCCAAAAAAAAAAAAAACAGAAGAAAACCCCATATATCAGGAATCCACCCCAAAAGTCCCCCTAAACCTACCTGATGTTCTCCAAAACCCACAATTTACACTTTTCCACCATGATGACAACGGAAAACACAACGAAACCCAACGAAGAACCCAAAAAACGTCAGAAACACCCCAAAAATGAATTCGATCACCCCAAACTGGAACAAAACCCCCCAAAACACACATCCACCCCAAAAACACCCTAATCTACCTGATGTTCTCCAAAACCCACAATTTTCACTTTTCCACCATGATGACCACGGAAAACCCAACGAAACCCAACGGAGACCACAAAACACGTCAAAAAACACCCCAAACAAGAACAGGATCACCCCCAAAACCAAAGAAAACCCCAAAAAGCACGGATCCAATCCCAAAACCACTCTAAACGTACCTGATGTTCTCCAAATCCAAAGTCCACTCCCAACCACCATAAAACCATTAGGAACTAAACGAAACCCAACAGAAACCCCAAAACACGTCAAAAACACCACCAAAAAAAGCGGGATCACCCCCAAAACCGAAAGAAAAACCCTAAAAGCCGTTGATCCACCCCAAAAGTCCCCCTAAACCTACCTGATGTTCTCCAATACCCACAATTTACCGTTTTCACCATGATGAACAACAAGAACCCAACAAAAACCAACGGAGACCCAAAAACACGTCAAAAACACCCCAAAAAATAACTGAATCAGAAGAAAAAACACCAAAAACTATGAATTTCCCCACAAAACCACCCTAAACTCACCCGATCTTCTTCAAAACCCACAATCCACTCCCATTTCCCTTAAGGACCAACGAGAATCCAACTAAAACCCAACGGAGACCCCAAAACAAGTCAAAAACACCCCAAACAAGAACGGAATCACCCCAAAACTGGAAGAAAATCCCCAAAAAACATAGATCCACCCCAAAACGACACTAAACCTACCTGATGTTCTCCAAAACACGCAATTTAAACTTTTCCAACATGATGAAAAACAAGAACCCAACAAAACCCAACGGAGACACCAAAACATGTCAAAAACACCCCAAAAAAGAACGGGATCACCCCCAAAACTGGAAGAAAATTCCCCCCCCAAAATTTTACAATTTTCACCAGGATGACCAACATGAACCAAACGAAAACCCAAAACGAGACACCAAAACACGTCAAAAACACCCCAAAAAAGAAAGGGATCACCCATAAACTGGAAGAAAATCCCCAAAAAGCACAGATCCAATCCCAAAACCAGCCTAAACCTACCTGATGTTCTCCAAAACCCACAAATTTACCTTTCCATCATGATGACCATGGAAAACCCAACGAAACCCAATGGAGACAAAAAACATGTCAAAAAAAAAAAAAAAAAAAAAAAAAAAAAAAAGAACAGGATCTCCCCAAAAAACAGAAGAAAAACCCAAATGCCATAGATCCACCCCAAAAGTCCCCCTAAGCCTACCTGATGTTCTCCAAAACCCACAATTTACCCTTTTTCACAATGATGACCAACGAGAACCCAACAAAACCCAACGGACAACCCCAAAACACGTCAAAAACACCCCAAAAAAGAACAGGATCACCCCAAAAAACAGAAGAAAACCCCAAATACCATGAATCCACCCCAAAAGTCCCCCTAAACCTACCTGAAGTTCTCCAAAACCCACAATTTACCCTTTTCCACCAAGATGCCAACAGAAAACCCAACAAAACCCAACAGAGACATCAAAACATGTCAAAAACACCCCAAAAAAGAACGGGAGAACCCCCAAAACTGGAAGAAAATCCCCAAAAAGCATGGATCCAATCCCAAAACCACCCTAAACCTACCTGATCTTCTCCAAATCCCAAAGTCCACTCCCAACCACCATAAAACCCATTAGGAACTCAACAAAACGCAACAGAAACCCCAAAACACCTCAAAAACACCCCAAAAGCAAACCGGATCAGAAGAAAATACGTGATTTAACCCCAAGAAAACCCTTAAACCTACCTGATCTTCTCCAAATCCCAAAATCCACTCCCACCCACCATAAAACCCATTAGGAACTCAACAAAACGCAACGGAAACCCCAAAACACGTCAAAAACACCCCAAAAAAGAACTGGATCAGAAGAAAAAAAAAAAAAAAAAACTATGCATTTCCCTCCCAAATCACCCTAAACTCACCTGATCTTCTTCAAAACCCACAATCCACTCCCATTTAGCTTAACGACCAACGAGAACCCAACAAAACCCAACGGAGACACCAAAAACGTCAAAAACACCCCAAAAAAGAACGGGATCACCCCCAAAACTGGAAGAAAATTCCCCCCCTAAAAATTTACAATTTTCACCAGGATGACCAACATGAACCAAACGAAAACCCAAAAGGAGACACCAAAACACGTCAAAAACACCCCAAAAAAGAAAGGGATCACCCATAAACTGGAAGAAAATCCCCAAAAAGCACAGATCCAATCCCAAAACCAGCCTAAACCTACCTGATGTTCTCCAAAACCCACAAATTTACCCTTTTCCACCATGATGACCATGGAACACCCAACGAAACCCAATGGAGACAAAAAACATGTCAAAAAAAAAAACAAAAAAAAACAAAAAAGAACAGGATCTCCCCAAAAAACAGAAGAAAAACCCAAATGCCATAGATCCACCCCAAAAGTCCCCCTAAGCCTACCTGATGTTCTCCAAAACCCACAATTTACCCTTTTTCACAATGATGACCAACGAGAACCCAAACAAAACCCAACGGACAACCCCAAAACATGTCAAAAACACCCCAAAAAAGAACAGGATCACCCCAAAAAACAGAAGAAAACCCCAAATACCATGAATCCACCCAAAAAGTCCCCCTAAACCTACCTGAAGTTCTCCAAAACCCACAATTTACCCTTTTCCACCAAGATGCCAACAGAAAACCCAACAAAACCCAACAGAGACATCAAAACATGTCAAAAACACCCCAAAAAAGAACGGGAGAACCCCCAAAACTGGAAGAAAATCCCCAAAAAGCATGGATCCAATCCCAAAACCACCCTAAACCTACCTGATCTTCTCCAAATCCCAAAGTCCACTCCCAACACCATAAAACCCATTAGGAACTCAACAAAACGCAACAGAAACCCCAAAACACCTCAAAAACACCCCAAAAGCAAACCGGATCAGAAGAAAATACGTGATTTAACCCCAAGAAACCCTTAAACCTACCTGATCTTCTCCAAATCCCAAAATCCACTCCCACCCACCATAAAACCCATTAGGAACTCAACAAAACGCAACGGAAACCCCAAAACACGTCAAAAACACCCCAAAAAAGAACTGGATCAGAAGAAAAAAAAAAAAAAAAAACAAAACTATGCATTTCCCTCCCAAATCACCCTAAACTACCTGATCTTCTTCAAAACCTACAATCCACTCCCATTTAGCTTAACGACCAACGAGAACCCAACAAAACCCAACGGAGACCCCAAAAACGTCAAAAACACCCCAAAAAAGAACTAGTTCAACCCCAACAACGAAAGAAAACACCAAAAGCCATAGATCCACACCAAAAATCCCCCTAAACCAACCTGAAGTTCTCCAAAACCCACAATTTACACTTTTCCACATTGATGACCATGGAAAACCCAACGAAACCCAACGGAGACCCCAAAACACGTCAAAAACACCCCCAAAATGAATTGGATCACCCCCCCCCAAAAAAAAAAAAAAACAGAAGAAAACCCCATATATCAGGAATCCACCCCAAAAGTCCCCCTAAACCTACCTGATGTTCTCCAAAACCCACAATTTACACTTTTCCACCATGATGACAACGGAAAACACAACGAAACCCAACGAAGAACCCAAAAAACGTCAGAAACACCCCAAAAATGAATTCGATCACCCCAAACTGGAACAAAATCCCCCAAAACCACAGATCCACCCCAAAAACACCCTAAATCTACCTGATGTTCTCCAAAACCCACAATTTTCACTTTTCCACCATGATGACCACGGAAAACCCAACGAAACCCAACGGAGACCACAAAACACGTCAAAAACACCCCAAACAAGAACAGGATCACCCCCAAAACCAAAGAAAACCCCAAAAAGCACGGATCCAATCCCAAAACCACTCTAAACGTACCTGATGTTCTCCAAATCCCAAAGTCCACTCCCAACCACCATAAAACCCATTAGGAACTAAACGAAACCCAACAGAAACCCCAAAACACGTCAAAACACCACCAAAAAAAGCGGGATCACCCCCAAAACCGAAAGAAAACCCTAAAAGCCGTTGATCCACCCCAAAAGTCCCCCTAAACCTACCTGATGTTCTCCAATACCCACAATTTACCCGTTTTCACCATGATGAACAACAAGAACCCAACAAAAAACAACGGAGACCCAAAAACACGTCAAAAACACCCAAAAAATAACTGAATCAGAAGAAAAAACACCAAAAACTATGAATTTCCCCACAAAACCACCCTAAACTCACCCGATCTTCTTCAAAACCCACAATCCACTCCCATTTCCCTTAAGGACCAACGAGAATCCAACTAAAACCCAACGGAGACCCCAAAACAAGTCAAAAACACCCCAAACAAGAACGGAATCACCCCCAAAACTGGAAGAAAATCCCCAAAAAACATAGATCCACCCCAAAACGACACTAAACCTACCTGATGTTCTCCAAAACACGCAATTTAAACTTTTCCAACATGATGAAAAACAAGAACCCAACAAAACCCAACGGAGACCCCAAAACATGTCAAAAACACCCCAAAAAAGAACGGGATCACCCCCAAAACTGGAAGAAAATTCCCCCCCCAAAATTTTACAATTTTCACCAGGATGACCAACATGAACCAAACGAAAACCCAAAACGAGACACCAAAACACGTCAAAAACACCCCAAAAAAGAAAGGGATCACCCATAAACTGGAAGAAAATCCCCAAAAAGCACAGATCCAATCCCAAAACCAGCCTAAACCTACCTGATGTTCTCCAAAACCCACAAATTTACCCTTTTCCATCATGATGACCATGGAAAACCCAACGAAACCCAATGGAGACAAAAAACATGTCAAAAAAAAAAAAAAAAAAAAAAAAAAAAAAAAAAAAGAACAGGATCTCCCCAAAAAACAGAAGAAAAACCCAAATGCCATAGATCCACCCCAAAAGTCCCCCTAAGCCTACCTGATGTTCTCCAAAACCCACAATTTACCCTTTTTCACAATGATGACCAACGAGAACCCAACAAAACCCAACGGACAACCCCAAAACACGTCAAAAACACCCCAAAAAAGAACAGGATCACCCCAAAAAACAGAAGAAAACCCCAAATACCATGAATCCACCCCAAAAGTCCCCCTAAACCTACCTGAAGTTCTCCAAAACCCACAATTTACCCTTTTCCACCAAGATGCCAACAGAAAACCCAACAAAACCCAACAGAGACATCAAAACATGTCAAAAACACCCCAAAAAAGAACGGGAGAACCCCCAAAACTGGAAGAAAATCCCCAAAAAGCATGGATCCAATCCCAAAACCACCCTAAACCTACCTGATCTTCTCCAAATCCCAAAGTCCACTCCCAACCACCATAAAACCCATTAGGAACTCAACAAAACGCAACAGAAACCCCAAAACACCTCAAAAACACCCCAAAAGCAAACCGGATCAGAAGAAAATACGTGATTTAACCCCAAGAAAACCCTTAAACCTACCTGATCTTCTCCAAATCCCAAAATCCACTCCCACCCACCATAAAACCCATTAGGAACTCAACAAAACGCAACGGAAACCCCAAAACACGTCAAAAACACCCCAAAAAAGAACTGGATCAGAAGAAAAAAAAAAAAAAAAAAAACTATGCATTTCCCTCCCAAATCACCCTAAACTCACCTGATCTTCTTCAAAACCCACAATCCACTCCCATTTAGCTTAACGACCAACGAGAACCCAACAAAACCCAACGGAGACACCAAAAACGTCAAAAACACCCCAAAAAAGAACGGGATCACCCCCAAAACTGGAAGAAAATTCCCCCCCTAAAAATTTACAATTTTCACCAGGATGACCAACATGAACCAAACGAAAACCCAAAAGGAGACACCAAAACACGTCAAAAACACCCCAAAAAAGAAAGGGATCACCCATAAACTGGAAGAAAATCCCCAAAAAGCACAGATCCAATCCCAAAACCAGCCTAAACCTACCTGATGTTCTCCAAAACCCACAAATTTACCCTTTTCCACCATGATGACCATGGAACACCCAACGAAACCCAATGGAGACAAAAAACATGTCAAAAAAAAAAACAAAAAAAAAACAAAAAAGAACAGGATCTCCCCAAAAAACAGAAGAAAAACCCAAATGCCATAGATCCACCCCAAAAGTCCCCCTAAGCCTACCTGATGTTCTCCAAAACCCACAATTTACCCTTTTTCACAATGATGACCAACGAGAACCCAACAAAACCCAACGGACAACCCCAAAACATGTCAAAAACACCCCAAAAAAGAACAGGATCACCCCAAAAAACAGAAGAAAACCCCAAATACCATGAATCCACCCCAAAAGTCCCCCTAAACCTACCTGAAGTTCTCCAAAACCCACAATTTACCCTTTTCCACCAAGATGCCAACAGAAAACCCAACAAAACCCAACAGAGACATCAAAACATGTCAAAAACACCCCAAAAAAGAACGGGAGAACCCCCAAAACTGGAAGAAAATCCCCAAAAAGCATGGATCCAATCCCAAAACCACCCTAAACCTACCTGATCTTCTCCAAATCCCAAAGTCCACTCCCAACCACCATAAAACCCATTAGGAACTCAACAAAACGCAACAGAAACCCCAAAACACCTCAAAAACACCCCAAAAGCAAACCGGATCAGAAGAAAATACGTGATTTAACCCCAAGAAAACCCTTAAACCTACCTGATCTTCTCCAAATCCCAAAATCCACTCCCACCCACCATAAAACCCATTAGGAACTCAACAAAACGCAACGGAAACCCCAAAACACGTCAAAAACACCCCAAAAAAGAACTGGATCAGAAGAAAAAAAAAAAAAAAAAACAAAACTATGCATTTCCCTCCCAAATCACCCTAAACTCACCTGATCTTCTTCAAAACCTACAATCCACTCCCATTTAGCTTAACGACCAACGAGAACCCAACAAAACCCAACGGAGACCCCAAAAACGTCAAAAACACCCCAAAAAAGAACTAGTTCAACCCCAACAACGAAAGAAAACACCAAAAGCCATAGATCCACACCAAAAATCCCCCTAAACCAACCTGAAGTTCTCCAAAACCCACAATTTACACTTTTCCACATTGATGACCATGGAAAACCCAACGAAACCCAACGGAGACCCCAAAACACGTCAAAAACACCCCCAAAATGAATTGGATCACCCCCCCCCCAAAAAAAAAAAAAACAGAAGAAAACCCCATATATCAGGAATCCACCCCAAAAGTCCCCCTAAACCTACCTGATGTTCTCCAAAACCCACAATTTACACTTTTCCACCATGATGACAACGGAAAACACAACGAAACCCAACGAAGAACCCAAAAAACGTCAGAAACACCCCAAAAATGAATTCGATCACCCCAAACTGGAACAAAATCCCCCAAAACCACAGATCCACCCCAAAAACACCCTAAATCTACCTGATGTTCTCCAAAACCCACAATTTTCACTTTTCCACCATGATGACCACGGAAAACCCAACGAAACCCAACGGAGACCACAAAACACGTCAAAAACACCCCAAACAAGAACAGGATCACCCCCAAAACCAAAGAAAACCCCAAAAAGCACGGATCCAATCCCAAAACCACTCTAAACGTACCTGATGTTCTCCAAATCCCAAAGTCCACTCCCAACCACCATAAAACCCATTAGGAACTAAACGAAACCCAACAGAAACCCCAAAACACGTCAAAAACACCACCAAAAAAAGCGGGATCACCCCCAAAACCGAAAGAAAACCCTAAAAGCCGTTGATCCACCCCAAAAGTCCCCCTAAACCTACCTGATGTTCTCCAATACCCACAATTTACCCGTTTTCACCATGATGAACAACAAGAACCCAACAAAAAACAACGGAGACCCAAAAACACGTCAAAAACACCCCAAAAAATAACTGAATCAGAAGAAAAAACACCAAAAACTATGAATTTCCCCACAAAACCACCCTAAACTCACCCGATCTTCTTCAAAACCCACAATCCACTCCCATTTCCCTTAAGGACCAACGAGAATCCAACTAAAACCCAACGGAGACCCCAAAACAAGTCAAAAACACCCCAAACAAGAACGGAATCACCCCCAAAACTGGAAGAAAATCCCCCAAAAACATAGATCCACCCCAAAACGACACTAAACCTACCTGATGTTCTCCAAAACACGCAATTTAAACTTTTCCAACATGATGAAAAACAAGAACCCAACAAAACCCAACGGAGACCCCAAAACATGTCAAAAACACCCCAAAAAAGAACGGGATCACCCCCAAAACTGGAAGAAAATTCCCCCCCCAAAATTTTACAATTTTCACCAGGATGACCAACATGAACCAAACGAAAACCCAAAACGAGACACCAAAACACGTCAAAAACACCCCAAAAAAGAAAGGGATCACCCATAAACTGGAAGAAAATCCCCAAAAAGCACAGATCCAATCCCAAAACCAGCCTAAACCTACCTGATGTTCTCCAAAACCCACAAATTTACCCTTTTCCACCATGATGACCATGGAACACCCAACGAAACCCAATGGAGACAAAAAACATGTCAAAAAAAAAAACAAAAAAAAAAACAAAAAAGAACAGGATCTCCCCAAAAAACAGAAGAAAAACCCAAATGCCATAGATCCACCCCAAAAGTCCCCCTAAGCCTACCTGATGTTCTCCAAAACCCACAATTTACCCTTTTTCACAATGATGACCAACGAGAACCCAACAAAACCCAACGGACAACCCCAAAACATGTCAAAAACACCCCAAAAATGAACAGGATCACCCCAAAAAACAGAAGAAAACCCCAAATACCATGAATCCACCCCAAAAGTCCCCCTAAACCTACCTGAAGTTCTCCAAAACCCACAATTTACCCTTTTCCACCAAGATGCCAACAGAAAACCCAACAAAACCCAACAGAGACATCAAAACATGTCAAAAACACCCCAAAAAAGAACGGGAGAACCCCCAAAACTGGAAGAAAATCCCCAAAAAGCATGGATCCAATCCCAAAACCACCCTAAACCTACCTGATCTTCTCCAAATCCCAAAGTCCACTCCCAACCACCATAAAACCCATTAGGAACTCAACAAAACGCAACAGAAACCCCAAAACACCTCAAAAACACCCCAAAAGCAAACCGGATCAGAAGAAAATACGTGATTTAACCCCAAGAAAACCCTTAAACCTACCTGATCTTCTCCAAATCCCAAAATCCACTCCCACCCACCATAAAACCCATTAGGAACTCAACAAAACGCAACGGAAACCCCAAAACACGTCAAAAACACCCCAAAAAAGAACTGGATCAGAAGAAAAAAAAAAAAAAAAACAAAACTATGCATTTCCCTCCCAAATCACCCTAAACTCACCTGATCTTCTTCAAAACCTACAATCCACTCCCATTTAGCTTAACGACCAACGAGAACCCAACAAAACCCAACGGAGACCCCAAAAACGTCAAAAACACCCCAAAAAAGAACTAGTTCAACTCCAACAACGAAAGAAAACACCAAAAGCCATAGATCCACACCAAAAATCCCCCTAAACCAACCTGAAGTTCTCCAAAACCCACAATTTACACTTTTCCACATTGATGACCATGGAAAACCCAACGAAACCCAACGGAGACCCCAAAACACGTCAAAAACACCCCCAAAATGAATTGGATCACCCCCCCCCCAAAAAAAAAAAAAACAGAAGAAAACCCCATATATCATGAATCCACCCCAAAAGTCCCCCTAAACCTACCTGATGTTCTCCAAAACCCACAATTTACACTTTTCCACCATGATGACAACGGAAAACACAACGAAACCCAACGAAGAACCCAAAAAACGTCAGAAACACCCCAAAAATGAATTCGATCACCCCAAACTGGAACAAAATCCCCCAAAACCACAGATCCACCCCAAAAACATCCTAAATCTACCTGATGTTCTCCAAAACCCACAATTTACACTTTTCCACCATGATGACCACGGAAAACCCAACGAAACCCAACGGAGACCACAAAACACGTCAAAAACACCCCAAACAAGAACAGGATCACCCCCAAAACCAAAGAAAACCCCAAAAAGCACGGATCCAATCCCAAAACCACTCTAAACGTACCTGATGTTCTCCAAATCCAAATGTCCACTCCCAACCACCATAAAACCCATTAGGAACTCAACGAAACCCAACGGAAACCCCAAAACACGTCAAAAACACCACCAAAAAAAGCGGGATCACCCCCAAAACCGAAAGAAAACCCTAAAAGCCGTTGATCCACCCCAAAAGTCCCCCTAAACCTACCTGATGTTCTCCAATACCCACAATTTACCCGTTTTCACCATGATGAACAACAAGAACCCAACAAAAACCAACGGAGACCCAAAAACACGTCAAAAACACCCCCAAAAATAACTGAATCAGAAGAAAAAACACCAAAAACTATGAATTTCCCCACAAAACCACCCTAAACTCACCTGATCTTCTTCAAAACCCACAATCCACTCCCATTTCCCTTAAGGACCAACGAGAATCCAACTAAAACCCAACGGAGACCCCAAAACAAGTCAAAAACACCCCAAACAAGAACGGAATCACCCCCAAAACTGGAAGAAAATCCCCAAAAAACATAGATCCACCCCAAAACCACAC
Organism: Aythya ferina; assembly: GCF_964211825.1. NCBI lineage: Eukaryota > Metazoa > Chordata > Aves > Anseriformes > Anatidae > Aythya > Aythya ferina. The sequence goes on along the minus strand of NW_028181291.1, from coordinate 92,542 downwards.
TAAACCTACCTGATGTTCTCCAAAACACGCAAGTTAAACTTTTCCAACAGGATGAAAAACAAGAACCCAACAAAACCCAACGGAGACCCCAAAACATGTCAAAAACACCCCAAAAAAGAACGGGATCACCCCCAAAACTGGAAGAAAATTCCCCCCCCAAAAATTTACAATTTTCACCATGATGACCAACATGAACCAAAAGAAAACCCAAAACGAGACACCAAAACACGTCAAAAACACCCCAAAAAAGAAAGGGATCACCCATAAACTGGAAGAAAATCCCCAAAAAGCACAGATCCAATCCCAAAACCAGCCTAAACCTACCTGATGTTCTCCAAAACCCACAAATTTACCCTTTTCCACCATGATGACCATGGAAAACCCAACGAAACCCAATGGAGACAAAAAACATGTCAAAAAAAAAAAAAAAAAAAAAAAAAAAAAGAACAGGATCTCCCCAAAAAACAGAAGAAAAAGCCAAATTGCCATAGATCCACCCCAAAAGTCCCCCTAAGCCTACCTGATGTTCTCCAAAACCCACAATTTACACTTTCTCACCAGGATGACCAACATGAACCAAACGAAAACCCAAAACGAGACACCAAAACACGTCAAAAACACCCCAAAAATAAAGGGATCACCCATAAACTGGAAGAAAATCCCCAAAAAGCACGGATCCAATCCCAAAACCAGCCTAAACCTACCTGATGTTCTCCAAAACCCACAAATTTACCCTTTTCCACCATGATGACCATGGAAAACCCAACGAAACCCAATGGAGACAAAAAACATGTCAAAAAAAAAAAAAAAAAAAAAAAAAAAAGAACAGGATCTCCCCAAAAAACAGAAGAAAAACCCAAATGCCATAGATCCACCCCAAAAGTCCCCCTAAACCTACCTGAAGTTCTCCAAACCCACAATTTACAATTTTCCACCACCATGACCACGGAAAACCCAAGGAATACCAACGGAGACCCCAAAACAAGTCAAAAACACCCCAAAAAAGAACGGGATCACCCCCAAAAACGAAAGAAAATCCCCCAAAACCATAGATCCAATCCCAAAACCAACCTAAACCTACCTGATGTTCTCCAAAACCAACAATTTACCCTTTTCCACCATGATGACCACGGAAAACGCAACGAAACCCAATGGAGACCCCAAAACACGTCAAAAACACCCCCAAAATGAATTGGATCACCCCCCCCCCAAAAAAAAAAAAAAAAACAGAAGAAAACCCCATATATCAGGAATCCACCCCAAAAGTCCCCCTAAACCTACCTGATGTTCTCCAAAACCCACAATTTACACTTTTCCACCATGATGACAACGGAAAACCCTACGAAACACAACGAAGAACCCAAAACACGTCAGAAACACCCCAAAAATGAATTCGATCACCCCAAAACTGGAACAAAATCCCCCAAAATCATAGATCCACCCCAAAAACACCCTAAATCTACCTGATGTTCTCCAAAACCCACAATTTACACTTTTCCACCATGATGACCACGGAAAACCCAACGAAACCCAACGGAGACCCCAAAACACGTCAAAAACACCCCAAACAAGAACAGGATCACTCCCAAAACCAAAGAAAACCCCAAAAAGCACGGATCCAATCCCAAAACCACTCTAAACGTACCTGATGTTCTCCAAATCCCAAAGTCCACTCCCAACCACCATAAAACCCATTAGGAACTAAACGAAACCCAACAGAAACCCCAAAACACGTCAAAAACACCACCAAAAAAAGCGGGATCACCCCCAAAACCGAAAGAAAACCCTAAAAGCCGTTGATCCACCCCAAAAGTCCCCCTAAACCTACCTGATGTTCTCCAATACCCACAATTTACCCGTTTTCACCATGATGAACAACAAGAACCCAACAAAAACCAACGGAGACCCAAAAACACGTCAAAAACACCCCCAAAAATAACTGAATCAGAAGAAAAAACACCAAAAACTATGAATTTCCCCACAAAACCACCCTAAACTCACCTGATCTTCTTCAAAACCCACAATCCACTCCCATTTCCCTTAAGGACCAACGAGAATCCAACTAAAACCCAACGGAGACCCCAAAACAAGTCAAAAACACCCCAAACAAGAACGGAATCACCCCCAAAACTGGAAGAAAATCCCCCAAAAACATAGATCCACCCCAAAACCACACTAAACCTACCTGATGTTCTCCAAAATACGCAAGTTAAACTTTTCCAACAGGATGAAAAACAAGAACCCAACAAAACCCAACGGAGACCCCAAAACATGTCAAAAACACCCCAAAAAAGAACGGGATCACCCCCAAAACTGGAAGAAAATTCCCCTCCCCAAAAATTTACAATTTTCACCAGGATGACCAACATGAACCAAACGAAAACCCAAAACGAGACACCAAAACACGTCAAAAACACCCCAAAAAAGAAAGGGATCACCCATAAACTGGAAGAAAATCCCCAAAAAGCACAGATCCAATCCCAAAACCAGCCTAAACCTACCTGATGTTCTCCAAAACCCACAAATTTACCCTTTTCCACCATGATGACCATGGAACACCCAACGAAACCCAATGGAGACAAAAAACATGTCAAAAAAAAAAACAAAAAAAAAAACAAAAAAGAACAGGATCTCCCCAAAAAACAGAAGAAAAACCCAAATGCCATAGATCCACCCCAAAAGTCCCCCTAAGCCTACCTGATGTTCTCCAAAACCCACAATTTACCCTTTTTCACAATGATGACCAACGAGAACCCAACAAAACCCAACGGACAACCCCAAAACATGTCAAAAACACCCCAAAAATGAACAGGATCACCCCAAAAAACAGAAGAAAACCCCAAATACCATGAATCCACCCCAAAAGTCCCCCTAAACCTACCTGAAGTTCTCCAAAACCCACAATTTACCCTTTTCCACCAAGATGCCAACAGAAAACCCAACAAAACCCAACAGAGACATCAAAACATGTCAAAAACACCCCAAAAAAGAACGGGAGAACCCCCAAAACTGGAAGAAAATCCCCAAAAAGCATGGATCCAATCCCAAAACCACCCTAAACCTACCTGATCTTCTCCAAATCCCAAAGTCCACTCCCAACCACCATAAAACCCATTAGGAACTCAACAAAACGCAACAGAAACCCCAAAACACCTCAAAAACACCCCAAAAGCAAACCGGATCAGAAGAAAATACGTGATTTAACCCCAAGAAAACCCTTAAACCTACCTGATCTTCTCCAAATCCCAAAATCCACTCCCACCCACCATAAAACCCATTAGGAACTCAACAAAACGCAACGGAAACCCCAAAACACGTCAAAAACACCCCAAAAAAGAACTGGATCAGAAGAAAAAAAAAAAAAAAACAAAACTATGCATTTCCCTCCCAAATCACCCTAAACTCACCTGATCTTCTTCAAAACCTACAATCCACTCCCATTTAGCTTAACGACCAACGAGAACCCAACAAAACCCAACGGAGACCCCAAAAACGTCAAAAACACCCCAAAAAAGAACTAGTTCAACTCCAACAACGAAAGAAAACACCAAAAGCCATAGATCCACACCAAAAATCCCCCTAAACCAACCTGAAGTTCTCCAAAACCCACAATTTACACTTTTCCACATTGATGACCATGGAAAACCCAACGAAACCCAACGGAGACCCCAAAACACGTCAAAAACACCCCCAAAATGAATTGGATCACCCCCCCCCCAAAAAAAAAAAAAACAGAAGAAAACCCCATATATCATGAATCCACCCCAAAAGTCCCCCTAAACCTACCTGATGTTCTCCAAAACCCACAATTTACACTTTTCCACCATGATGACAACGGAAAACACAACGAAACCCAACGAAGAACCCAAAAAACGTCAGAAACACCCCAAAAATGAATTCGATCACCCCAAACTGGAACAAAATCCCCCAAAACCACAGATCCACCCCAAAAACATCCTAAATCTACCTGATGTTCTCCAAAACCCACAATTTACACTTTTCCACCATGATGACCACGGAAAACCCAACGAAACCCAACGGAGACCACAAAACACGTCAAAAACACCCCAAACAAGAACAGGATCACCCCCAAAACCAAAGAAAACCCCAAAAAGCACGGATCCAATCCCAAAACCACTCTAAACGTACCTGATGTTCTCCAAATCCAAATGTCCACTCCCAACCACCATAAAACCCATTAGGAACTCAACGAAACCCAACGGAAACCCCAAAACACGTCAAAAACACCACCAAAAAAAGCGGGATCACCCCCAAAACCGAAAGAAAACCCTAAAAGCCGTTGATCCACCCCAAAAGTCCCCCTAAACCTACCTGATGTTCTCCAATACCCACAATTTACCCGTTTTCACCATGATGAACAACAAGAACCCAACAAAAACCAACGGAGACCCAAAAACACGTCAAAAACACCCCCAAAAATAACTGAATCAGAAGAAAAAACACCAAAAACTATGAATTTCCCCACAAAACCACCCTAAACTCACCTGATCTTCTTCAAAACCCACAATCCACTCCCATTTCCCTTAAGGACCAACGAGAATCCAACTAAAACCCAACGGAGACCCCAAAACAAGTCAAAAACACCCCAAACAAGAACGGAATCACCCCCAAAACTGGAAGAAAATCCCCAAAAAACATAGATCCACCCCAAAACCACACTAAACCTACCTGATGTTCTCCAAAACACGCAAGTTAAACTTTTCCAACAGGATGAAAAACAAGAACCCAACAAAACCCAACGGAGACCCCAAAACATGTCAAAAACACCCCAAAAAAGAACGGGATCACCCCCAAAACTGGAAGAAAATTCCCCCCCCAAAAATTTACAATTTTCACCATGATGACCAACATGAACCAAAAGAAAACCCAAAACGAGACACCAAAACACGTCAAAAACACCCCAAAAAAGAAAGGGATCACCCATAAACTGGAAGAAAATCCCCAAAAAGCACAGATCCAATCCCAAAACCAGCCTAAACCTACCTGATGTTCTCCAAAACCCACAAATTTACCCTTTTCCACCATGATGACCATGGAAAACCCAACGAAACCCAATGGAGACAAAAAACATGTCAAAAAAAAAAAAAAAAAAAAAAAAAAAAAGAACAGGATCTCCCCAAAAAACAGAAGAAAAAGCCAAATTGCCATAGATCCACCCCAAAAGTCCCCCTAAGCCTACCTGATGTTCTCCAAAACCCACAATTTACACTTTCTCACCAGGATGACCAACATGAACCAAACGAAAACCCAAAACGAGACACCAAAACACGTCAAAAACACCCCAAAAATAAAGGGATCACCCATAAACTGGAAGAAAATCCCCAAAAAGCACGGATCCAATCCCAAAACCAGCCTAAACCTACCTGATGTTCTCCAAAACCCACAAATTTACCCTTTTCCACCATGATGACCATGGAAAACCCAACGAAACCCAATGGAGACAAAAAACATGTCAAAAAAAAAAAAAAAAAAAAAAAAAAAAAGAACAGGATCTCCCCAAAAAACAGAAGAAAAACCCAAATGCCATAGATCCACCCCAAAAGTCCCCCTAAGCCTACCTGAAGTTCTCCAAACCCACAATTTACAATTTTCCACCACCATGACCACGGAAAACCCAAGGAATACCAACGGAGACCCCAAAACAAGTCAAAAACACCCCAAAAAAGAACGGGATCACCCCCAAAAACGAAAGAAAATCCCCCAAAACCATAGATCCAATCCCAAAACCAACCTAAACCTACCTGATGTTCTCCAAAACCAACAATTTACCCTTTTCCACCATGATGACCACGGAAAACGCAACGAAACCCAATGGAGACCCCAAAACACGTCAAAAACACCCCCAAAATGAATTGGATCACCCCCCCCCCAAAAAAAAAAAAAAAAAAAACAGAAGAAAACCCCATATATCAGGAATCCACCCCAAAAGTCCCCCTAAACCTACCTGATGTTCTCCAAAACCCACAATTTACACTTTTCCACCATGATGACAACGGAAAACCCTACGAAACACAACGAAGAACCCAAAACACGTCAGAAACACCCCAAAAATGAATTCGATCACCCCAAAACTGGAACAAAATCCCCCAAAATCATAGATCCACCCCAAAAACACCCTAAATCTACCTGATGTTCTCCAAAACCCACAATTTACACTTTTCCACCATGATGACCACGGAAAACCCAACGAAACCCAACGGAGACCCCAAAACACGTCAAAAACACCCCAAACAAGAACAGGATCACTCCCAAAACCAAAGAAAACCCCAAAAAGCACGGATCCAATCCCAAAACCACTCTAAACGTACCTGATGTTCTCCAAATCCCAAAGTCCACTCCCAACCACCATAAAACCCATTAGGAACTAAACGAAACCCAACAGAAACCCCAAAACACGTCAAAAACACCACCAAAAAAAGCGGGATCACCCCCAAAACCGAAAGAAAACCCTAAAAGCCGTTGATCCACCCCAAAAGTCCCCCTAAACCTACCTGATGTTCTCCAATACCCACAATTTACCCGTTTTCACCATGATGAACAACAAGAACCCAACAAAAACCAACGGAGACCCAAAAACACGTCAAAAACACCCCAAAAAATAACTGAATCAGAAGAAAAAACACCAAAAACTATGAATTTCCCCACAAAACCACCCTAAACTCACCTGATCTTCTTCAAAACCCACAATCCACTCCCATTTCCCTTAAGGACCAACGAGAATCCAACTAAAACCCAACGGAGACCCCAAAACAAGTCAAAAACACCCCAAACAAGAACGGAATCACCCCCAAAACTGGAAGAAAATCCACAAAAAACATAGATCCACCCCAAAACCACACTAAACCTACCTGATGTTCTCCAAAACACGCAAGTTAAACTTTTCCAACAGGATGAAAAACAAGAACCCAACAAAACCCAACGGAGACCCCAAAACATGTCAAAAACACCCCAAAAAAGAACGGGATCACCCCCAAAACTGGAAGAAAATTCCCCTCCCCAAAAATTTACAATTTTCACCAGGATGACCAACATGAACCAAACGAAAACCCAAAACGAGACACCAAAACACGTCAAAAACACCCCAAAAAAGAAAGGGATCACCCATAAACTGGAAGAAAATCCCCAAAAAGCACAGATCCAATCCCAAAACCAGCCTAAACCTACCTGATGTTCTCCAAAACCCACAAATTTACCCTTTTCCACCATGATGACCATGGAAAACCCAACGAAACCCAATGGAGACAAAAAACATGTCAAAAAAAAAAAAAAAAAAAAAAAAAAAAAAAAAAAAGAACAGGATCTCCCCAAAAAACAGAAGAAAAACCCAAATGCCATAGATCCACCCCAAAAGTCCCCCTAAGCCTACCTGATGTTCTCCAAAACCCACAATTTACCCTTTTTCACAATGATGACCAACGAGAACCCAACAAAACCCAACGGACAACCCCAAAACACGTCAAAAACACCCCAAAAAAGAACAGGATCACCCCAAAAAACAGAAGAAAACCCCAAATACCATGAATCCACCCCAAAAGTCCCCCTAAACCTACCTGAAGTTCTCCAAAACCCACAATTTACCCTTTTCCACCAAGATGCCAACAGAAAACCCAACAAAACCCAACAGAGACATCAAAACATGTCAAAAACACCCCAAAAAAGAACGGGAGAACCCCCAAAACTGGAAGAAAATCCCCAAAAAGCATGGATCCAATCCCAAAACCACCCTAAACCTACCTGATCTTCTCCAAATCCCAAAGTCCACTCCCAACCACCATAAAACCCATTAGGAACTCAACAAAACGCAACAGAAACCCCAAAACACCTCAAAAACACCCCAAAAGCAAACCGGATCAGAAGAAAATACGTGATTTAACCCCAAGAAAACCCTTAAACCTACCTGATCTTCTCCAAATCCCAAAATCCACTCCCACCCACCATAAAACCCATTAGGAACTCAACAAAACGCAACGGAAACCCCAAAACACGTCAAAAACACCCCAAAAAAGAACTGGATCAGAAGAAAAAAAAAAAAAAACAAAACTATGCATTTCCCTCCCAAATCACCCTAAACTCACCTGATCTTCTTCAAAACCCACAATCCACTCCCATTTAGCTTAACGACCAACGAGAACCCAACAAAACCCAACGGAGACCCCAAAAACGTCAAAAACACCCCAAAAAAGAACGGGATCACCCCCAAAACTGGAAGAAAATTCCCCCCCCAAAAATTTACAATTTTCACCAGGATGACCAACATGAACCAAACGAAAACCCAAAACGAGACACCAAAACACGTCAAAAACACCCCAAAAAAGAAAGGGATCACCCATAAACTGGAAGAAAATCCCCAAAAAGCACAGATCCAATCCCAAAACCAGCCTAAACCTACCTGATGTTCTCCAAAACCCACAAATTTACCCTTTTCCACCATGATGACCATGGAAAACCCAACGAAACCCAATGGAGACAAAAAACATGTCAAAAAAAAAAAAAAAAAAAAACAAAAAAAAACAAAAAAGAACAGGATCTCCCCAAAAAACAGAAGAAAAACCCAAATGCCATAGATCCACCCCAAAAGTCCCCCTAAGCCTACCTGATGTTCTCCAAAACCCACAATTTACCCTTTTTCACAATGATGACCAACGAGAACCCAACAAAACCCAACGGACAACCCCAAAACACGTCAAAAACACCCCAAAAAAGAACAGGATCACCCCAAAAAACAGAAGAAAACCCCAAATACCATGAATCCACCCCAAAAGTCCCCCTAAACCTACCTGAAGTTCTCCAAAACCCACAATTTACCCTTTTCCACCAAGATGCCAACAGAAAACCCAACAAAACCCAACAGAGACATCAAAACATGTCAAAAACACCCCAAAAAAGAACGGGAGAACCCCCAAAACTGGAAGAAAATCCCCAAAAAGCATGGATCCAATCCCAAAACCACCCTAAACCTACCTGATCTTCTCCAAATCCCAAAGTCCACTCCCAACCACCATAAAACCCATTAGGAACTCAACAAAACGCAACAGAAACCCCAAAACACCTCAAAAACACCCCAAAAGCAAACCGGATCAGAAGAAAATACGTGATTTAACCCCAAGAAAACCCTTAAACCTACCTGATCTTCTCCAAATCCCAAAATCCACTCCCACCCACCATAAAACCCATTAGGAACTCAACAAAACGCAACGGAAACCCCAAAACACGTCAAAAACACCCCAAAAAAGAACTGGATCAGAAGAAAAAAAAAAAAAAAACAAAACTATGCATTTCCCTCCCAAATCACCCTAAACTCACCTGATCTTCTTCAAAACCTACAATCCACTCCCATTTAGCTTAACGACCAACGAGAACCCAACAAAACCCAACGGAGACCCCAAAAACGTCAAAAACACCCCAAAAAAGAACTAGTTCAACTCCAACAACGAAAGAAAACACCAAAAGCCATAGATCCACACCAAAAATCCCCCTAAACCAACCTGAAGTTCTCCAAAACCCACAATTTACACTTTTCCACATTGATGACCATGGAAAACCCAACGAAACCCAACGGAGACCCCAAAACACGTCAAAAACACCCCCAAAATGAATTGGATCACCCCCCCCCCAAAAAAAAAAAAAACAGAAGAAAACCCCATATATCATGAATCCACCCCAAAAGTCCCCCTAAACCTACCTGATGTTCTCCAAAACCCACAATTTACACTTTTCCACCATGATGACAACGGAAAACACAACGAAACCCAACGAAGAACCCAAAAAACGTCAGAAACACCCCAAAAATGAATTCGATCACCCCAAACTGGAACAAAATCCCCCAAAACCACAGATCCACCCCAAAAACATCCTAAATCTACCTGATGTTCTCCAAAACCCACAATTTACACTTTTCCACCATGATGACCACGGAAAACCCAACGAAACCCAACGGAGACCACAAAACACGTCAAAAACACCCCAAACAAGAACAGGATCACCCCCAAAACCAAAGAAAACCCCAAAAAGCACGGATCCAATCCCAAAACCACTCTAAACGTACCTGATGTTCTCCAAATCCAAATGTCCACTCCCAACCACCATAAAACCCATTAGGAACTCAACGAAACCCAACGGAAACCCCAAAACACGTCAAAAACACCACCAAAAAAAGCGGGATCACCCCCAAAACCGAAAGAAAACCCTAAAAGCCGTTGATCCACCCCAAAAGTCCCCCTAAACCTACCTGATGTTCTCCAATACCCACAATTTACCCGTTTTCACCATGATGAACAACAAGAACCCAACAAAAACCAACGGAGACCCAAAAACACGTCAAAAACACCCCCAAAAATAACTGAATCAGAAGAAAAAACACCAAAAACTATGAATTTCCCCACAAAACCACCCTAAACTCACCTGATCTTCTTCAAAACCCACAATCCACTCCCATTTCCCTTAAGGACCAACGAGAATCCAACTAAAACCCAACGGAGACCCCAAAACAAGTCAAAAACACCCCAAACAAGAACGGAATCACCCCCAAAACTGGAAGAAAATCCCCAAAAAACATAGATCCACCCCAAAACCACACTAAACCTACCTGATGTTCTCCAAAACACGCAAGTTAAACTTTTCCAACAGGATGAAAAACAAGAACCCAACAAAACCCAACGGAGACCCCAAAACATGTCAAAAACACCCCAAAAAAGAACGGGATCACCCCCAAAACTGGAAGAAAATTCCCCCCCCAAAAATTTACAATTTTCACCATGATGACCAACATGAACCAAAAGAAAACCCAAAACGAGACACCAAAACACGTCAAAAACACCCCAAAAAAGAAAGGGATCACCCATAAACTGGAAGAAAATCCCCAAAAAGCACAGATCCAATCCCAAAACCAGCCTAAACCTACCTGATGTTCTCCAAAACCCACAAATTTACCCTTTTCCACCATGATGACCATGGAAAACCCAACGAAACCCAATGGAGACAAAAAACATGTCAAAAAAAAAAAAAAAAAAAAAAAAAAAAGAACAGGATCTCCCCAAAAAACAGAAGAAAAAGCCAAATTGCCATAGATCCACCCCAAAAGTCCCCCTAAGCCTACCTGATGTTCTCCAAAACCCACAATTTACACTTTCTCACCAGGATGACCAACATGAACCAAACGAAAACCCAAAACGAGACACCAAAACACGTCAAAAACACCCCAAAAATAAAGGGATCACCCATAAACTGGAAGAAAATCCCCAAAAAGCACGGATCCAATCCCAAAACCAGCCTAAACCTACCTGATGTTCTCCAAAACCCACAAATTTACCCTTTTCCACCATGATGACCATGGAAAACCCAACGAAACCCAATGGAGACAAAAAACATGTCAAAAAAAAAAAAAAAAAAAAAAAAAAAAAGAACAGGATCTCCCCAAAAAACAGAAGAAAAACCCAAATGCCATAGATCCACCCCAAAAGTCCCCCTAAACCTACCTGAAGTTCTCCAAACCCACAATTTACAATTTTCCACCACCATGACCACGGAAAACCCAAGGAATACCAACGGAGACCCCAAAACAAGTCAAAAACACCCCAAAAAAGAACGGGATCACCCCCAAAAACGAAAGAAAATCCCCCAAAACCATAGATCCAATCCCAAAACCAACCTAAACCTACCTGATGTTCTCCAAAACCAACAATTTACCCTTTTCCACCATGATGACCACGGAAAACGCAACGAAACCCAATGGAGACCCCAAAACACGTCAAAAACACCCCCAAAATGAATTGGATCACCCCCCCCCCAAAAAAAAAAAAAAAAACAGAAGAAAACCCCATATATCAGGAATCCACCCCAAAAGTCCCCCTAAACCTACCTGATGTTCTCCAAAACCCACAATTTACACTTTTCCACCATGATGACAACGGAAAACCCTACGAAACACAACGAAGAACCCAAAACACGTCAGAAACACCCCAAAAATGAATTCGATCACCCCAAAACTGGAACAAAATCCCCCAAAATCATAGATCCACCCCAAAAACACCCTAAATCTACCTGATGTTCTCCAAAACCCACAATTTACACTTTTCCACCATGATGACCACGGAAAACCCAACGAAACCCAACGGAGACCCCAAAACACGTCAAAAACACCCCAAACAAGAACAGGATCACTCCCAAAACCAAAGAAAACCCCAAAAAGCACGGATCCAATCCCAAAACCACTCTAAACGTACCTGATGTTCTCCAAATCCCAAAGTCCACTCCCAACCACCATAAAACCCATTAGGAACTAAACGAAACCCAACAGAAACCCCAAAACACGTCAAAAACACCACCAAAAAAAGCGGGATCACCCCCAAAACCGAAAGAAAACCCTAAAAGCCGTTGATCCACCCCAAAAGTCCCCCTAAACCTACCTGATGTTCTCCAATACCCACAATTTACCCGTTTTCACCATGATGAACAACAAGAACCCAACAAAAACCAACGGAGACCCAAAAACACGTCAAAAACACCCCCAAAAATAACTGAATCAGAAGAAAAAACACCAAAAACTATGAATTTCCCCACAAAACCACCCTAAACTCACCTGATCTTCTTCAAAACCCACAATCCACTCCCATTTCCCTTAAGGACCAACGAGAATCCAACTAAAACCCAACGGAGACCCCAAAACAAGTCAAAAACACCCCAAACAAGAACGGAATCACCCCCAAAACTGGAAGAAAATCCCCCAAAAACATAGATCCACCCCAAAACCACACTAAACCTACCTGATGTTCTCCAAAACACGCAAGTTAAACTTTTCCAACAGGATGAAAAACAAGAACCCAACAAAACCCAACGGAGACCCCAAAACATGTCAAAAACACCCCAAAAAAGAACGGGATCACCCCCAAAACTGGAAGAAAATTCCCCTCCCCAAAAATTTACAATTTTCACCAGGATGACCAACATGAACCAAACGAAAACCCAAAACGAGACACCAAAACACGTCAAAAACACCCCAAAAAAGAAAGGGATCACCCATAAACTGGAAGAAAATCCCCAAAAAGCACAGATCCAATCCCAAAACCAGCCTAAACCTACCTGATGTTCTCCAAAACCCACAAATTTACCCTTTTCCACCATGATGACCATGGAACACCCAACGAAACCCAATGGAGACAAAAAACATGTCAAAAAAAAAAACAAAAAAAAAAACAAAAAAGAACAGGATCTCCCCAAAAAACAGAAGAAAAACCCAAATGCCATAGATCCACCCCAAAAGTCCCCCTAAGCCTACCTGATGTTCTCCAAAACCCACAATTTACCCTTTTTCACAATGATGACCAACGAGAACCCAACAAAACCCAACGGACAACCCCAAAACATGTCAAAAACACCCCAAAAATGAACAGGATCACCCCAAAAAACAGAAGAAAACCCCAAATACCATGAATCCACCCCAAAAGTCCCCCTAAACCTACCTGAAGTTCTCCAAAACCCACAATTTACCCTTTTCCACCAAGATGCCAACAGAAAACCCAACAAAACCCAACAGAGACATCAAAACATGTCAAAAACACCCCAAAAAAGAACGGGAGAACCCCCAAAACTGGAAGAAAATCCCCAAAAAGCATGGATCCAATCCCAAAACCACCCTAAACCTACCTGATCTTCTCCAAATCCCAAAGTCCACTCCCAACCACCATAAAACCCATTAGGAACTCAACAAAACGCAACAGAAACCCCAAAACACCTCAAAAACACCCCAAAAGCAAACCGGATCAGAAGAAAATACGTGATTTAACCCCAAGAAAACCCTTAAACCTACCTGATCTTCTCCAAATCCCAAAATCCACTCCCACCCACCATAAAACCCATTAGGAACTCAACAAAACGCAACGGAAACCCCAAAACACGTCAAAAACACCCCAAAAAAGAACTGGATCAGAAGAAAAAAAAAAAAAAAACAAAACTATGCATTTCCCTCCCAAATCACCCTAAACTCACCTGATCTTCTTCAAAACCTACAATCCACTCCCATTTAGCTTAACGACCAACGAGAACCCAACAAAACCCAACGGAGACCCCAAAAACGTCAAAAACACCCCAAAAAAGAACTAGTTCAACTCCAACAACGAAAGAAAACACCAAAAGCCATAGATCCACACCAAAAATCCCCCTAAACCAACCTGAAGTTCTCCAAAACCCACAATTTACACTTTTCCACATTGATGACCATGGAAAACCCAACGAAACCCAACGGAGACCCCAAAACACGTCAAAAACACCCCCAAAATGAATTGGATCACCCCCCCCCCAAAAAAAAAAAAAACAGAAGAAAACCCCATATATCATGAATCCACCCCAAAAGTCCCCCTAAACCTACCTGATGTTCTCCAAAACCCACAATTTACACTTTTCCACCATGATGACAACGGAAAACACAACGAAACCCAACGAAGAACCCAAAAAACGTCAGAAACACCCCAAAAATGAATTCGATCACCCCAAACTGGAACAAAATCCCCCAAAACCACAGATCCACCCCAAAAACATCCTAAATCTACCTGATGTTCTCCAAAACCCACAATTTACACTTTTCCACCATGATGACCACGGAAAACCCAACGAAACCCAACGGAGACCACAAAACACGTCAAAAACACCCCAAACAAGAACAGGATCACCCCCAAAACCAAAGAAAACCCCAAAAAGCACGGATCCAATCCCAAAACCACTCTAAACGTACCTGATGTTCTCCAAATCCAAATGTCCACTCCCAACCACCATAAAACCCATTAGGAACTCAACGAAACCCAACGGAAACCCCAAAACACGTCAAAAACACCACCAAAAAAAGCGGGATCACCCCCAAAACCGAAAGAAAACCCTAAAAGCCGTTGATCCACCCCAAAAGTCCCCCTAAACCTACCTGATGTTCTCCAATACCCACAATTTACCCGTTTTCACCATGATGAACAACAAGAACCCAACAAAAACCAACGGAGACCCAAAAACACGTCAAAAACACCCCCAAAAATAACTGAATCAGAAGAAAAAACACCAAAAACTATGAATTTCCCCACAAAACCACCCTAAACTCACCTGATCTTCTTCAAAACCCACAATCCACTCCCATTTCCCTTAAGGACCAACGAGAATCCAACTAAAACCCAACGGAGACCCCAAAACAAGTCAAAAACACCCCAAACAAGAACGGAATCACCCCCAAAACTGGAAGAAAATCCCCAAAAAACATAGATCCACCCCAAAACCACACTAAACCTACCTGATGTTCTCCAAAACACGCAAGTTAAACTTTTCCAACAGGATGAAAAACAAGAACCCAACAAAACCCAACGGAGACCCCAAAACATGTCAAAAACACCCCAAAAAAGAACGGGATCACCCCCAAAACTGGAAGAAAATTCCCCCCCCAAAAATTTACAATTTTCACCATGATGACCAACATGAACCAAAAGAAAACCCAAAACGAGACACCAAAACACGTCAAAAACACCCCAAAAAAGAAAGGGATCACCCATAAACTGGAAGAAAATCCCCAAAAAGCACAGATCCAATCCCAAAACCAGCCTAAACCTACCTGATGTTCTCCAAAACCCACAAATTTACCCTTTTCCACCATGATGACCATGGAAAACCCAACGAAACCCAATGGAGACAAAAAACATGTCAAAAAAAAAAAAAAAAAAAAAAAAAAAAGAACAGGATCTCCCCAAAAAACAGAAGAAAAAGCCAAATTGCCATAGATCCACCCCAAAAGTCCCCCTAAGCCTACCTGATGTTCTCCAAAACCCACAATTTACACTTTCTCACCAGGATGACCAACATGAACCAAACGAAAACCCAAAACGAGACACCAAAACACGTCAAAAACACCCCAAAAATAAAGGGATCACCCATAAACTGGAAGAAAATCCCCAAAAAGCACGGATCCAATCCCAAAACCAGCCTAAACCTACCTGATGTTCTCCAAAACCCACAAATTTACCCTTTTCCACCATGATGACCATGGAAAACCCAACGAAACCCAATGGAGACAAAAAACATGTCAAAAAAAAAAAAAAAAAAAAAAAAAAAAGAACAGGATCTCCCCAAAAAACAGAAGAAAAACCCAAATGCCATAGATCCACCCCAAAAGTCCCCCTAAGCCTACCTGAAGTTCTCCAAACCCACAATTTACAATTTTCCACCACCATGACCACGGAAAACCCAAGGAATACCAACGGAGACCCCAAAACAAGTCAAAAACACCCCAAAAAAGAACGGGATCACCCCCAAAAACGAAAGAAAATCCCCCAAAACCATAGATCCAATCCCAAAACCAACCTAAACCTACCTGATGTTCTCCAAAACCAACAATTTACCCTTTTCCACCATGATGACCACGGAAAACGCAACGAAACCCAATGGAGACCCCAAAACACGTCAAAAACACCCCCAAAATGAATTGGATCACCCCCCCCCCAAAAAAAAAAAAAAAAAAAACAGAAGAAAACCCCATATATCAGGAATCCACCCCAAAAGTCCCCCTAAACCTACCTGATGTTCTCCAAAACCCACAATTTACACTTTTCCACCATGATGACAACGGAAAACCCTACGAAACACAACGAAGAACCCAAAACACGTCAGAAACACCCCAAAAATGAATTCGATCACCCCAAAACTGGAACAAAATCCCCCAAAATCATAGATCCACCCCAAAAACACCCTAAATCTACCTGATGTTCTCCAAAACCCACAATTTACACTTTTCCACCATGATGACCACGGAAAACCCAACGAAACCCAACGGAGACCACAAAACACGTCAAAAACACCCCAAACAAGAACAGGATCACTCCCAAAACCAAAGAAAACCCCAAAAAGCACGGATCCAATCCCAAAACCACTCTAAACGTACCTGATGTTCTCCAAATCCCAAAGTCCACTCCCAACCACCATAAAACCCATTAGGAACTAAACGAAACCCAACAGAAACCCCAAAACACGTCAAAAACACCACCAAAAAAAGCGGGATCACCCCCAAAACCGAAAGAAAACCCTAAAAGCCGTTGATCCACCCCAAAAGTCCCCCTAAACCTACCTGATGTTCTCCAATACCCACAATTTACCCGTTTTCACCATGATGAACAACAAGAACCCAACAAAAACCAACGGAGACCCAAAAACACGTCAAAAACACCCCAAAAAATAACTGAATCAGAAGAAAAAACACCAAAAACTATGAATTTCCCCACAAAACCACCCTAAACTCACCTGATCTTCTTCAAAACCCACAATCCACTCCCATTTCCCTTAAGGACCAACGAGAATCCAACTAAAACCCAACGGAGACCCCAAAACAAGTCAAAAACACCCCAAACAAGAACGGAATCACCCCCAAAACTGGAAGAAAATCCACAAAAAACATAGATCCACCCCAAAACCACACTAAACCTACCTGATGTTCTCCAAAACACGCAAGTTAAACTTTTCCAACAGGATGAAAAACAAGAACCCAACAAAACCCAACGGAGACCCCAAAACATGTCAAAAACACCCCAAAAAAGAACGGGATCACCCCCAAAACTGGAAGAAAATTCCCCTCCCCAAAAATTTACAATTTTCACCAGGATGACCAACATGAACCAAACGAAAACCCAAAACGAGACACCAAAACACGTCAAAAACACCCCAAAAAAGAAAGGGATCACCCATAAACTGGAAGAAAATCCCCAAAAAGCACAGATCCAATCCCAAAACCAGCCTAAACCTACCTGATGTTCTCCAAAACCCACAAATTTACCCTTTTCCACCATGATGACCATGGAAAACCCAACGAAACCCAATGGAGACAAAAAACATGTCAAAAAAAAAAAAAAAAAAAAAAAAAAAAAAAAAAAAGAACAGGATCTCCCCAAAAAACAGAAGAAAAACCCAAATGCCATAGATCCACCCCAAAAGTCCCCCTAAGCCTACCTGATGTTCTCCAAAACCCACAATTTACCCTTTTTCACAATGATGACCAACGAGAACCCAACAAAACCCAACGGACAACCCCAAAACACGTCAAAAACACCCCAAAAAAGAACAGGATCACCCCAAAAAACAGAAGAAAACCCCAAATACCATGAATCCACCCCAAAAGTCCCCCTAAACCTACCTGAAGTTCTCCAAAACCCACAATTTACCCTTTTCCACCAAGATGCCAACAGAAAACCCAACAAAACCCAACAGAGACATCAAAACATGTCAAAAACACCCCAAAAAAGAACGGGAGAACCCCCAAAACTGGAAGAAAATCCCCAAAAAGCATGGATCCAATCCCAAAACCACCCTAAACCTACCTGATCTTCTCCAAATCCCAAAGTCCACTCCCAACCACCATAAAACCCATTAGGAACTCAACAAAACGCAACAGAAACCCCAAAACACCTCAAAAACACCCCAAAAGCAAACCGGATCAGAAGAAAATACGTGATTTAACCCCAAGAAAACCCTTAAACCTACCTGATCTTCTCCAAATCCCAAAATCCACTCCCACCCACCATAAAACCCATTAGGAACTCAACAAAACGCAACGGAAACCCCAAAACACGTCAAAAACACCCCAAAAAAGAACTGGATCAGAAGAAAAAAAAAAAAAAACAAAACTATGCATTTCCCTCCCAAATCACCCTAAACTCACCTGATCTTCTTCAAAACCCACAATCCACTCCCATTTAGCTTAACGACCAACGAGAACCCAACAAAACCCAACGGAGACCCCAAAAACGTCAAAAACACCCCAAAAAAGAACGGGATCACCCCCAAAACTGGAAGAAAATTCCCCCCCCAAAAATTTACAATTTTCACCAGGATGACCAACATGAACCAAACGAAAACCCAAAATGAGACACCAAAACACGTCAAAAACACCCCAAAAAAGAAAGGGATCACCCATAAACTGGAAGAAAATCCCCAAAAAGCACAGATCCAATCCCAAAACCAGCCTAAACCTACCTGATGTTCTCCAAAACCCACAAATTTACCCTTTTCCACCATGATGACCATGGAAAACCCAACGAAACCCAATGGAGACAAAAAACATGTCAAAAAAAAAAAAAAAAAACAAAAAAAAACAAAAAAGAACAGGATCTCCCCAAAAAACAGAAGAAAAACCCAAATGCCATAGATCCACCCCAAAAGTCCCCCTAAGCCTACCTGATGTTCTCCAAAACCCACAATTTACCCTTTTTCACAATGATGACCAACGAGAACCCAACAAAACCCAACGGACAACCCCAAAACACGTCAAAAACACCCCAAAAAAGAACAGGATCACCCCAAAAAACAGAAGAAAACCCCAAATACCATGAATCCACCCCAAAAGTCCCCCTAAACCTACCTGAAGTTCTCCAAAACCCACAATTTACCCTTTTCCACCAAGATGCCAACAGAAAACCCAACAAAACCCAACAGAGACATCAAAACATGTCAAAAACACCCCAAAAAAGAACGGGAGAACCCCCAAAACTGGAAGAAAATCCCCAAAAAGCATGGATCCAATCCCAAAACCACCCTAAACCTACCTGATCTTCTCCAAATCCCAAAGTCCACTCCCAACCACCATAAAACCCATTAGGAACTCAACAAAACGCAACAGAAACCCCAAAACACCTCAAAAACACCCCAAAAGCAAACCGGATCAGAAGAAAATACGTGATTTAACCCCAAGAAAACCCTTAAACCTACCTGATCTTCTCCAAATCCCAAAATCCACTCCCACCCACCATAAAACCCATTAGGAACTCAACAAAACGCAACGGAAACCCCAAAACACGTCAAAAACACCCCAAAAAAGAACTGGATCAGAAGAAAAAAAAAACAAAACTATGCATTTCCCTCCCAAATCACCCTAAACTCACCTGATCTTCTTCAAAACCCACAATCCACTCCCATTTAGCTTAACGACCAACGAGAACCCAACAAAACCCAACGGAGACCCCAAAAACGTCAAAAACACCCCAAAAAAGAACTGGTTCAACCCCAACAACGAAAGAAAACACCAAAAGCCATAGATCCACACCAAAAATCCCCCTAAACCAACCTGAAGTTCTCCAAAACCCACAATTTACACTTTTCCACATTGATGACCATGGAAAACCCAACGAAACCCAACGGAGACCCCAAAACACGTCAAAAACACCCCCAAAATGAATTGGATCACCCCCCCACCAAAAAAAAAAAAAACAGAAGAAAACCCCATATATCAGGAATCCACCCCAAAAGTCCCCCTAAACCTACCTGATGTTCTCCAAAACCCACAATTTACACTTTTCCACCATGATGACAACGGAAAACACAACGAAACCCAACGAAGAACCCAAAAAACGTCAGAAACACCCCAAAAATGAATTCGATCACCCCAAACTGGAACAAAATCCCCCAAAACCACAGATCCACCCCAAAAACACCCTAAATCTACCTGATGTTCTCCAAAACCCACAATTTTCACTTTTCCACCATGATGACCACGGAAAACCCAACGAAACCCAACGGAGACCACAAAACACGTCAAAAACACCCCAAACAAGAACAGGATCACCCCCAAAACCAAAGAAAACCCCAAAAAGCACGGATCCAATCCCAAAACCACTCTAAACGTACCTGATGTTCTCCAAATCCAAATGTCCACTCCCAACCACCATAAAACCCATTAGGAACTCAACGAAACCCAACGGAAACCCCAAAACACGTCAAAAACACCACCAAAAAAAGCGGGATCACCCCCAAAACCGAAAGAAAACCCTAAAAGCCGTTGATCCACCCCAAAAGTCCCCCTAAACCTACCTGATGTTCTCCAATACCCACAATTTACCCGTTTTCACCATGATGAACAACAAGAACCCAACAAAAACCAACGGAGACCCAAAAACACGTCAAAAACACCCCAAAAAATAACTGAATCAGAAGAAAAAACACCAAAAACTATGAATTTCCCCACAAAACCACCCTAAACTCACCTGATCTTCTTCAAAACCCACAATCCACTCCCATTTCCCTTAAGGACCAACGAGAATCCAACTAAAACCCAACGGAGACCCCAAAACAAGTCAAAAACACCCCAAACAAGAACGGAATCACCCCCAAAACTGGAAGAAAATTCCCCCCCCAAAATTTTACAATTTTCACCAGGATGACCAACATGAACCAAACGAAAACCCAAAACGAGACACCAAAACACGTCAAAAACACCCCAAAAAAGAAAGGGATCACCCATAAACTGGAAGAAAATCCCCAAAAAGCACAGATCCAATCCCAAAACCAGCCTAAACCTACCTGATGTTCTCCAAAACCCACAAATTTACCCTTTTCCACCATGATGACCATGGAAAACCCAACGAAACCCAATGGAGACAAAAAACATGTCAAAAAAAAAAAAAAAAAAAAAAAAACCAAAAAAGAACAGGATCTCCCCAAAAAACAGAAGAAAAACCCAAATGCCATAGATCCACCCCAAAAGTCCCCCTAAGCCTACCTGATGTTCTCCAAAACCCACAATTTACCCTTTTTCACAATGATGACCAACGAGAACCCAACAAAACCCAACGGACAACCCCAAAACACGTCAAAAACACCCCAAAAAAGAACAGGATCACCCCAAAAAACAGAAGAAAACCCCAAATACCATGAATCCACCCCAAAAGTCCCCCTAAACCTACCTGAAGTTCTCCAAAACCCACAATTTACCCTTTTCCACCAAGATGCCAACAGAAAACCCAACAAAACCCAACAGAGACATCAAAACATGTCAAAAACACCCCAAAAGAGAACGGGAGAACCCCCAAAACTGGAAGAAAATCCCCAAAAAGCATGGATCCAATCCCAAAACCACCCTAAACCTACCTGATCTTCTCCAAATCCCAAAGTCCACTCCCAACCACCATAAAACCCATTAGGAACTCAACAAAACGCAACAGAAACCCCAAAACACCTCAAAAACACCCCAAAAGCAAACCGGATCAGAAGAAAATACGTGATTTAACCCCAAGAAAACCCTTAAACCTACCTGATCTTCTCCAAATCCCAAAATCCACTCCCACCCACCATAAAACCCATTAGGAACTCAACAAAACGCAACGGAAACCCCAAAACACGTCAAAAACACCCCAAAAAAGAACTGGATCAGAAGAAAAAAAAAACAAAACTATGCATTTCCCTCCCAAATCACCCTAAACTCACCTGATCTTCTTCAAAACCCACAATCCACTCCCATTTAGCTTAACGACCAACGAGAACCCAACAAAACCCAACGGAGACCCCAAAAACGTCAAAAACACCCCAAAAAAGAACTGGTTCAACCCCAACAACGAAAGAAAACCCCAAAAGCCATAGATCCACACCAAAAATCCCCCTAAACCAACCTGAAGTTCTCCAAAACCCACAATTTACACTTTTCCACATTGATGACCATGGAAAACCCAACGAAACCCAACGGAGACCCCAAAACACGTCAAAAACACCCCCAAAATGAATTGGATCACCCCCCCCCCCCCAAAAAAAAAACAGAAGAAAACCCCATATATCATGAATCCACCCCAAAAGTCCCCCTAAACCTACCTGATGTTCTCCAAAACCCACAATTTACACTTTTCCACCATGATGACAACGGAAAACACAACGAAACCCAACGAAGAACCCAAAACACGTCAGAAACACCCCAAAAATGAATTCGATCACCCCAAAACTGGAACAAAATCCCCCAAAACCACAGATCCACCCCAAAAACACCCTAAATCTACCTGATGTTCTCCAAAACCCACAATTTTCACTTTTCCACCATGATGACCACGGAAAACCCAACGAAACCCAACGGAGACCACAAAACACGTCAAAAACACCCCAAACAAGAACAGGATCACCCCCAAAACCAAAGAAAACCCCAAAAAGCACGGATCCAATCCCAAAACCACTCTAAACGTACCTGATGTTCTCCAAATCCAAATGTCCACTCCCAACCACCATAAAACCCATTAGGAACTCAACGAAACCCAACGGAAACCCCAAAACACCTCAAAAACACCCCAAAAAAGAACTGAATCAGAAGAAAAAACACCAAAAACTATGAATTTCCCCGCAAAACCACCCTAAACTCACCTGATCTTCTTCAAAACCCACAATCCACTCCCATTTCCCTTAAGGACCAACGAGAATCCAACTAAAACCCAACGGAGACCCCAAAACAAGTCAAAAACACCCCAAACAAGAACAGGATAACCCCTAAAAAAGAAAGAAAACCCCAAAAAAACATAGATCCACCCCAAAACCACACTAAAACTACCTGATGTTCTCCAAATCCCAAAGTCCACTCCCAACAAACTTAAAACACATTAGGAAATCAACAAAACGCAACGGAAACCCCAAAACACGTCAAAAACACCACAAAAAAAAAAGCGGGATCACCCCCAAAACCGAAAGAAAACCCTAAAAGCCGTTGATCCACCCCAAAAGTCCCCCTAAACCTACCTGGTGTTCTCCAATACCCACAATTTACCCGTTTTCACCATGATGAACAACAAGAACCCAACAAAAACCAACGGAGACCCAAAAACACGTCAAAAACACCTCAAAAAATAACTGAATCAGAAGAAAAAACACCAAAAACTATGAATTTCCCCACAAAACCACCCTAAACTCACCTGATCTTCTTCAAAACCCACAATCCACTCCCATTTCCCTTAAGGACCAACGAGAATCCAACTAAAACCCAACGGAGACCCCAAAACAAGTCAAAAACACCCCAAACAAGAACGGAATCACCCCCAAAACTGGAAGAAAATCCCCAAAAAACATAGATCCACCCCAAAACCACACTAAACCTACCTGATGTTCTCCAAAACACGCAAGTTAAACTTTTCCAACAGGATGAAAAACAAGAACCCAACAAAACCCAACGGAGACCCCAAAACATGTCAAAAACACCCCAAAAAAGAACGGGATCACCCCCAAAACTGGAAGAAAATTCCCCCCCCCCAAAATTTACAATTTTCACCAGGATGACCAACATGAACCAAACGAAAACCCAAAACGAGACACCAAAACACGTCAAAAACACCCCAAAAAAGAAAGGGATCACCCATAAACTGGAAGAAAATCCCCAAAAAGCACAGATCCAATCCCAAAACCAGCCTAAACCTACCTGATGTTCTCCAAAACCCACAAATTTACCCTTTTCCACCATGATGACCATGGAAAACCCAACGAAACCCAATGGAGACAAAAAACATGTCAAAAAAAAAAAAAAACAAAAACAAAAACAAAAAAGAACAGGATCTCCCCAAAAAACAGAAGAAAAACCCAAATGCCATAGATCCACCCCAAAAGTCCCCCTAAGCCTACCTGATGTTCTCCAAAACCCACAATTTACCCTTTTTCACAATGATGACCAACGAGCACCCAACAAAACCCAACGGACAACCCCAAAACACGTCAAAAACACCCCAAAAAAGAACAGGATCACCCCAAAAAACAGAAGAAAACCCCAAATACCATGAATCCACCCCAAAAGTCCCCCTAAACCTACCTGAAGTTCTCCAAAACCCACAATTTACCCTTTTCCACCAAGATGCCAACAGAAAACCCAACAAAACCCAACAGAGACATCAAAACATGTCAAAAACACCCCAAAAAAGAACGGGAGAACCCCCAAAACTGGAAGAAAATCCCCAAAAAGCATGGATCCAATCCCAAAACCACCCTAAACCTACCTGATCTTCTCCAAATCCCAAAGTCCACTCCCAACCACCATAAAACCCATTAGGAACTCAACAAAACGCAACAGAAACCCCAAAACACCTCAAAAACACCCCAAAAGCAAACCGGATCAGAAGAAAATACGTGATTTAACCCCAAGAAAACCCTTAAACCTACCTGATCTTCTCCAAATCCCAAAATCCACTCCCACCCACCATAAAACCCATTAGGAACTCAACAAAACGCAACGGAAACCCAAAAAAACGTCAAAAACACCCCAAAAAAGAACTGGATCAGAAGAAAAAAAAAACAAAACTATGCATTTCCCTCCCAAATCACCCTAAACTCACCTGATCTTCTTCAAAACCCACAATCCACTCCCATTTAGCTTAACGACCAACGAGAACCCAACAAAACCCAACGGAGACCCCAAAAACGTCAAAAACACCCCAAAAAAGAACTGGTTCAACCCCAACAACGAAAGAAAACCCCAAAAGCCATAGATCCACACCAAAAATCCCCCTAAACCAACCTGAAGTTCTCCAAAACCCACAATTTACACTTTTCCACATTGATGACCATGGAAAACCCAACGAAACCCAACGGAGACCCCAAAACACGTCAAAAACACCCCCAAAATGAATTGGATCACCCCCCCCCCAAAAAAAAATAAAACAGAAGAAAACCCCATATATCAGGAATCCACCCCAAAAGTCCCCCTAAACCTACCTGATGTTCTCCAAAACCCACAATTTACACTTTTCCACCATGATGACAACGGAAAACAAAACGAAACCCAACGAAGAACCCAAAACACGTCAGAAACACCCCAAAAATGAATTCGATCACCCCAAAACTGGAACAAAATCCCCCAAAACCACAGATCCACCCCAAAAACACCCTAAATCTACCTGATGTTCTCCAAAACCCACAATTTTCACTTTTCCACCATGATGACCACGGAAAACCCAACGAAACCCAACGGAGACCACAAAACACGTCAAAAACACCCCAAACAAGAACAGGATCACCCCCAAAACCAAAGAAAACCCCAAAAAGCACGGATCCAATCCCAAAACCACTCTAAACGTACCTGATGTTCTCCAAATCCAAATGTCCACTCCCAACCACCATAAAACCCATTAGGAACTCAACGAAACCCAACGGAAACCCCAAAACACCTCAAAAACACCCCAAAAAAGAACTGAATCAGAAGAAAAAACACCAAAAACTATGAATTTCCCCGCAAAACCACCCTAAACTCACCTGATCTTCTTCAAAACCCACAATCCACTCCCATTTCCCTTAAGGACCAACGAGAATCCAACTAAAACCCAACGGAGACCCCAAAACAAGTCAAAAACACCCCAAACAAGAACGGAATCACCCCCAAAACTGGAAGAAAATCCACAAAAAACATAGATCCACCCCAAAACGACACTAAACCTACCTGATGTTCTCCAAAACACGCAAGTTAAACTTTTCCAACATGATGAAAAACAAGAACCCAACAAAACCCAACGGAGACCCCAAAACATGTCAAAAACACCCCAAAAAAGAACGGGATCACCCCCAAAACTGGAAGAAAATTCCCCCCCCAAAAATTTACAATTTTCACCAGGATGACCAACATGAACCAAACGAAAACCCAAAACGAGACACCAAAACACGTCAAAAACACCCCAAAAAAGAAAGGGATCACCCATAAACTGGAAGAAAATCCCCAAAAAGCACAGATCCAATCCCAAAACCAGCCTAAACCTACCTGATGTTCTCCAAAACCCACAAATTTACCCTTTTCCACCATGATGACCATGGAAAACCCAACGAAACCCAATGGAGACAAAAAACATGTCAAAAAAAAAAAAAAAAAACAAACAAAAAAGAACAGGATCTCCCCAAAAAACAGAAGAAAAACCCAAATGCCATAGATCCACCCCAAAAGTCCCCCTAAGCCTACCTGATGTTCTCCAAAACCCACAATTTACCCTTTTTCACAATGATGACCAACGAGAACCCAACAAATCCCAACGGACAACCCCAAAACACGTCAAAAACACCCCAAAAAAGAACAGGATCACCCCAAAAAACAGAAGAAAACCCCAAATACCATGAATCCACCCCAAAAGTCCCCCTAAACCTACCTGAAGTTCTCCAAAACCCACAATTTACCCTTTTCCACCAAGATGCCAACAGAAAACCCAACAAAACCCAACAGAGACATCAAAACATGTCAAAAACACCCCAAAAAAGAACGGGAGAACCCCCAAAACTGGAAGAAAATCCCCAAAAAGCATGGATCCAATCCCAAAACCACCCTAAACCTACCTGATCTTCTCCAAATCCCAAAGTCCACTCCCAACCACCATAAAACCCATTAGGAACTCAACAAAACGCAACAGAAACCCCAAAACACCTCAAAAACACCCCAAAAGCAAACCGGATCAGAAGAAAATACGTGATTTAACCCCAAGAAAACCCTTAAACCTACCTGATCTTCTCCAAATCCCAAAATCCACTCCCACCCACCATAAAACCCATTAGGAACTCAACAAAACGCAACGGAAACCCAAAAAAACGTCAAAAACACCCCAAAAAAAACTGGATCAGAAGAAAAAAAAAACAAAACTATGCATTTCCCTCCCAAATCACCCTAAACTCACCTGATCTTCTTCAAAACCCACAATCCACTCCCATTTAGCTTAACGACCAACGAGAACCCAACAAAACCCAACGGACAACCCCAAAACACGTCAAAAACACCCCAAAAAAGAACTGGTTCAACCCCAACAACGAAAGAAAACCCCAAAAGACATAGATCCACACCAAAAATCCCCCTAAACCAACCTGAAGTTCTCCAAAACCCACAATTTACACTTTTCCACATTGATGACCACGGAAAACCCAACGAAACCCAACGGAGACCACAAAACACGTCAAAAACACCCCAAACAAGAACAGGATCACCCCCAAAACCAAAGAAAACCCCAAAAAGCACGGATCCAATCCCAAAACCACTCTAAACGTACCTGATGTTCTCCAAATCCAAATGTCCACTCCCAACCACCATAAAACCCATTAGGAACTCAACGAAACCCAACGGAAACCCCAAAACACGTCAAAAACACCACCAAAAAAAGCGGGATCACCCCCAAAACCGAAAGAAAACTCTAAAAGCCGTTGATCCACCCCAAAAGTCCCCCTAAACCTACCTGATGTTCTCCAATACCCACAATTTACCCGTTTTCACCATGATGAACAACAAGAACCCAACAAAAACCAACGGAGACCCAAAAACACGTCAAAAACACCCCCAAAAATAACTGAATCAGAAGAAAAAACACCAAAAACTATGAATTTCCCCACAAAACCACCCTAAACTCACCTGATCTTCTTCAAAACCCACAATCCACTCCCATTTCCCTTAAGGACCAACGAGAATCCAACTAAAACCCAACGGAGACCCCAAAACAAGTCAAAAACACCCCAAACAAGAACGGAATCACCCCCAAAACTGGAAGAAAATCCACAAAAAACATAGATCCACCCCAAAACCACACTAAACCTACCTGATGTTCTCCAAAACACGCAAGTTAAACTTTTCCAACATGATGAAAAACAAGAACCCAACAAAACCCAACGGAGACCCCAAAACATGTCAAAAACACCCCAATAAAGAACGGGATCACCCCCAAAACTGGAAGAAAATTCCCCCCCCCCAAAATTTACAATTTTCACCAGGATGACCAACATGAACCAAAAGAAAACCCAAAAGGAGACACCAAAACACGTCAAAAACACCCCAAAAAAGAAAGGGATCACCCATAAACTGGAAGAAAATCCCCAAAAAGCACAGATCCAATCCCAAAACCAGCCTAAACCTACCTGATGTTCTCCAAAACCCACAAATTTACCCTTTTCCACCATGATGACCATGGAAAACCCAACGAAACCCAATGGAGACAAAAAACATGTCAAAAAAAAAAAAAAAAAAAAAAAAAAAAGAACAGGACATCCCAAAAAACAGAAGAAAAACCCAAATGCCATAGATCCACCCCAAAAGTCCCCCTAAGCCTACCTGATGTTCTCCAAAACCCACAATTTACCCTTTTTCACAATGATGACCAACGAGAACCCAACAAAACCCAACGGACAACCCCAAAACACGTCAAAAACACCCCAAAAAAGAACAGGATCACCCCAAAAAACAGAAGAAAACCCCAAATACCATGAATCCACCCCAAAAGTCCCCCTAAACCTACCTGAAGTTCTCCAAAACCCACAATTTACCCTTTTCCACCAAGATGCCAACAGAAAACCCAACAAAACCCAACAGAGACATCAAAACATGTCAAAAACACCCCAAAAAAGAACGGGAGAACCCCCAAAACTGGAAGAAAATCCCCAAAAAGCATGGATCCAATCCCAAAACCACCCTAAACCTACCTGATCTTCTCCAAATCCCAAAGTCCACTCCCAACCACCATAAAACCCATTAGGAACTCAACAAAACGCAACAGAAACCCCAAAACACCTCAAAAACACCCCAAAAGCAAACCGGATCAGAAGAAAATACGTGATTTAACCCCAAGAAAACCCTTAAACCTACCTGATCTTCTCCAAATCCCAAAATCCACTCCCACCCACCATAAAACCCATTAGGAACTCAACAAAACGCAACGGAAACCCCAAAACACGTCAAAAACACCCCAAAAAAGAACTGGATCAGAAGAAAAAAAAAAAAAAAAAAACAAAACTATGCATTTCCCTCCCAAATCACCCTAAACTCACCTGATCTTCTTCAAAACCTACAATCCACTCCCATTTAGCTTAACGACCAACGAGAACCCAACAAAACCCAACGGAGACCCCAAAAACGTCAAAAACACCCCAAAAAAGAACTGGTTCAACCCCAACAACGAAAGAAAACCCCAAAAGCCATAGATCCACACCAAAAATCCCCCTAAACCAACCTGAAGTTCTCCAAAACCCACAATTTACACTTTTCCACATTGATGACCATGGAAAACCCAACGAAACCCAACGGAGACCCCAAAACACGTCAAAAACACCCCCAAAATGAATTGGATCACCCCCCCCCCCCAAAAAAAAAAAAACAGAAGAAAACCCCATATATCAGGAATCCACCCCAAAAGTCCCCCTAAACCTACCTGATGTTCTCCAAAACCCACAATTTACACTTTTCCACCATGATGACAACGGAAAACACAACGAAACCCAACGAAGAACCCAAAACACGTCAGAAACACCCCAAAAATGAATTCGATCACCCCAAAACTGGAACAAAATCCCCCAAAACCACAGATCCACCCCCAAAACACCCTAAATCTACCTGATGTTCTCCAAAACCCACAATTTTCACTTTTCCACCATGATGACCACGGAAAACCCAACGAAACCCAACGGAGACCACAAAACACGTCAAAAACACCCCAAACAAGAACAGGATCACCCCCAAAACCAAAGAAAACCCCAAAAAGCACGGATCCAATCCCAAAACCACTCTAAACGTACCTGATGTTCTCCAAATCCAAATGTCCACTCCCAACCACCATAAAACCCATTAGGAACTCAAAGAAACCCAACGGAAACCCCAAAACACCTCAAAAACACCCCAAAAAAGAACTGAATCAGAAGAAAAAACACCAAAAACTATGAATTTCCCCGCAAAACCACCCTAAACTCACCTGATCTTCTTCAAAACCCACAATCCACTCCCATTTCCCTTAAGGACCAACGAGAATCCAACTAAAACCCAACGGAGACCCCAAAACAAGTCAAAAACACCCCAAACAAGAACGGAATCACCCCCAAAACTGGAAGAAAATCCCCCAAAAACATAGATCCACCCCAAAACCACACTAAACCTACCTGATGTTCTCCAAAACACGCAATTTAAACTTTTCCAACATGATGAAAAACAAGAACCCAACAAAACCCAACGGAGACCCCAAAACATGTCAAAAACACCCCAAAAAAGAACTGGTTCAACCCCAACAACGAAAGAAAACCCCAAAAGCCATAGATCCACACCAAAAATCCCCCTAAACCAACCTGAAGTTCTCCAAAACCCACAATTTACACTTTTCCACATTGATGACCATGGAAAACCCAACGAAACCCAACGGAGACCCCAAAACACGTCAAAAACACCCCCAAAATGAATTGGATCACCCCCCCCCCCAAAAAAAAAAAAACAGAAGAAAACCCCATATATCAGGAATCCACCCCAAAAGTCCCCCTAAACCTACCTGATGTTCTCCAAAACCCACAATTTACACTTTTCCACCATGATGACAACGGAAAACACAACGAAACCCAACGAAGAACCCAAAAAACGTCAGAAACACCCCAAAAATGAATTCGATCACCCCAAACTGGAACAAAATCCCCCAAAACCACAGATCCACCCCAAAAACACCCTAAATCTACCTGATGTTCTCCAAAACCCACAATTTTCACTTTTCCACCATGATGACCACGGAAAACCCAACGAAACCCAACGGAGACCACAAAACACGTCAAAAACACCCCAAACAAGAACAGGATCACCCCCAAAACCAAAGAAAACCCCAAAAAGCACGGATCCAATCCCAAAACCACTCTAAACGTACCTGATGTTCTCCAAATCCCAAAGTCCACTCCCAACCACCATAAAACCCATTAGGAACTCAACGAAACCCAACAGAAACCCCAAAACACGTCAAAAACACCACCAAAAAAAGCGGGATCACCCCCAAAACCGAAAGAAAACCCTAAAAGCCGTTGATCCACCCCAAAAGTCCCCCTAAACCTACCTGATGTTCTCCAATACCCACAATTTACCCGTTTTCACCATGATGAACAACAAGAACCCAACAAAAACCAACGGAGACCCAAAAACACGTCAAAAACACCCCAAAAAATAACTGAATCAGAAGAAAAAACACCAAAAACTATGAATTTCCCCGCAAAAC
Source organism: Aythya ferina (assembly GCF_964211825.1). Classification (NCBI taxonomy): domain Eukaryota; kingdom Metazoa; phylum Chordata; class Aves; order Anseriformes; family Anatidae; genus Aythya; species Aythya ferina. The sequence continues at coordinate 60,827 of NW_028181291.1, read as the reverse complement.
CACCCTAAACTCACCCGATCTTCTTCAAAACCCACAATCCACTCCCATTTCCCTTAAGGACCAACGAGAATCCAACTAAAACCCAACGGAGACCCCAAAACAAGTCAAAAACACCCCAAACAAGAACGGAATCACCCCCAAAACTGGAAGAAAATCCCCAAAAAACATAGATCCACCCCAAAACGACACTAAACCTACCTGATGTTCTCCAAAACACGCAAGTTAAACTTTTCCAACATGATGAAAAACAAGAACCCAACAAAACCCAACAGAGACATCAAAACATGTCAAAAACACCCCAAAAAAGAACGGGAGAACCCCCAAAACTGGAAGAAAATCCCCAAAAAGCACGGATCCAATCCCAAAACCACTCTAAACGTACCTGATCTTCTCCAAATCCCAAAGTCCACTCCCAACCACCATAAAACCCATTAGGAACTCAACAAAACGCAACAGAAACCCCAAAACACCTCAAAAACACCCCAAAAGCAAACCGGATCAGAAGAAAATACGTGATTTAACCCCAAGAAAACCCTTAAACCTACCTGATCTTCTCCAAATCCCAAAATCCACTCCCACCCACCATAAAACCCATTAGGAACTCAACAAAACGCAACGGAAACCCCAAAACACGTCAAAAACACCCCAAAAAAGAACGGGATCACCCCCAAAACTGGAAGAAAATTCCCCCCCTAAAAATTTACAATTTTCACCAGGATGACCAACATGAACCAAACGAAAACCCAAAAGGAGACACCAAAACACGTCAAAAACACCCCAAAAAAGAAAGGGATCACCCCCAAAACCGAAAGAAAACCCTAAAAGCCGTTGATCCACCCCAAAAGTCCCCCTAAACCTACCTGATGTTCTCCAATACCCACAATTTACCCGTTTTCACCATGATGAATAACAAGAACCCAACAAAAACCAACGGAGACCCAAAAACACGTCAAAAACACCCCAAAAAAGAACTGAATCAGAAGAAAAAACACCAAAAACTATGAATTTCCCCGCAAAACCACCCTAAACTCACCCGATCTTCTTCAAAACCCACAATCCACTCCCATTTCCCTTAAGGACCAACGAGAATCCAACTAAAACCCAACGGAGACCCCAAAACAAGTCAAAAACACCCCAAACAAGAACGGAATCACCCCCAAAACTGGAAGAAAATCCCCAAAAAACATAGATCCACCCCAAAACCACACTAAACCTACCTGATGTTCTCCAAAACACGCAAGTTAAACTTTTCCAACATGATGAAAAACAAGAACCCAACAAAACCCAACGGAGACCCCAAAACATGTCAAAAACACCCCAAAAAAGAACGGGATCACCCCCAAAACTGGAAGAAAATTCCCCCCCCAAAATTTTACAATTTTCACCAGGATGACCAACATGAACCAAACGAAAACCCAAAACGAGACACCAAAACACGTCAAAAACACCCCAAAAAAGAAAGGGATCACCCATAAACTGGAAGAAAATCCCCAAAAAGCACAGATCCAATCCCAAAACCAGCCTAAACCTACCTGATGTTCTCCAAAACCCACAAATTTACCCTTTTCCATCATGATGACCATGGAAAACCCAACGAAACCCAATGGAGACAAAAAACATGTCAAAAAAAAAAAAAAAAAAAAAACAAAAAAGAACAGGATCTCCCCAAAAAACAGAAGAAAAACCCAAATGCCATAGATCCACCCCAAAAGTCCCCCTAAGCCTACCTGATGTTCTCCAAAACCCACAATTTACCCTTTTTCACAATGATGACCAACGAGAACCCAACAAAACCCAACGGACAACCCCAAAACACGTCAAAAACACCCCAAAAAAGAACAGGATCACCCCAAAAAACAGAAGAAAACCCCAAATACCATGAATCCACCCCAAAAGTCCCCCTAAACCTACCTGAAGTTCTCCAAAACCCACAATTTACCCTTTTCCACCAAGATGCCAACAGAAAACCCAACAAAACCCAACAGAGACATCAAAACATGTCAAAAACACCCCAAAAAAGAACGGGAGAACCCCCAAAACTGGAAGAAAATCCCCAAAAAGCATGGATCCAATCCCAAAACCACCCTAAACCTACCTGATCTTCTCCAAATCCCAAAGTCCACTCCCAACCACCATAAAACCCATTAGGAACTCAACAAAACGCAACAGAAACCCCAAAACACCTCAAAAACACCCCAAAAGCAAACCGGATCAGAAGAAAATACGTGATTTAACCCCAAGAAAACCCTTAAACCTACCTGATCTTCTCCAAATCCCAAAATCCACTCCCACCCACCATAAAACCCATTAGGAACTCAACAAAACGCAACGGAAACCCCAAAACACGTCAAAAACACCCCAAAAAAGAACTGGATCAGAAGAAAAAAAAAAAAAAAAACAAAACTATGCATTTCCCTCCCAAATCACCCTAAACTCACCTGATCTTCTTCAAAACCCACAATCCACTCCCATTTAGCTTAACGACCAACGAGAACCCAACAAAACCCAACGGAGACCCCAAAAACGTCAAAAACACCCCAAAAAAGAACTGGTTCAACCCCAACAACGAAAGAAAACCCCAAAAGACATAGATCCACACCAAAAATCCCCCTAAACCAACCTGAAGTTCTCCAAAACCCACAATTTACACTTTTCCACATTGATGACCATGGAAAACCCAACGAAACCCAACGGAGACCCCAAAACACGTCAAAAACACCCCCAAAATTAATTGGATCACCCCCCCCCCAAAAAAAAAAAACAGAAGAAAACCCCATATATCATGAATCCACCCCAAAAGTCCCCCTAAACCTACCTGATGTTCTCCAAAACCCACAATTTACACTTTTCCACCATGATGACAACGGAAAACACAACGAAACCCAACGAAGAACCCAAAACACGTCAGAAACACCCCAAAAATGAATTCGATCACCCCAAAACTGGAACAAAATCCCCCAAAACCACAGATCCACCCCCAAAACACCCTAAATCTACCTGATGTTCTCCAAAACCCACAATTTTCACTTTTCCACCATGATGACCACGGAAAACCCAACGAAACCCAACGGAGACCACAAAACACGTCAAAAACACCCCAAACAAGAACAGGATCACCCCCAAAACCAAAGAAAACCCCAAAAAGCACGGATCCAATCCCAAAACCACTCTAAACGTACCTGATGTTCTCCAAATCCAAATGTCCACTCCCAACCACCATAAAACCCATTAGGAACTCAAAGAAACCCAACGGAAACCCCAAAACACCTCAAAAACACCCCAAAAAAGAACTGAATCAGAAGAAAAAACACCAAAAACTATGAATTTCCCCGCAAAACCACCCTAAACTCACCTGATCTTCTTCAAAACCCACAATCCACTCCCATTTCCCTTAAGGACCAACGAGAATCCAACTAAAACCCAACGGAGACCCCAAAACAAGTCAAAAACACCCCAAACAAGAACGGAATCACCCCCAAAACTGGAAGAAAATCCCCCAAAAACATAGATCCACCCCAAAACCACACTAAACCTACCTGATGTTCTCCAAAACACGCAATTTAAACTTTTCCAACATGATGAAAAACAAGAACCCAACAAAACCCAACGGAGACCCCAAAACATGTCAAAAACACCCCAAAAAAGAACTGGTTCAACCCCAACAACGAAAGAAAACCCCAAAAGCCATAGATCCACACCAAAAATCCCCCTAAACCAACCTGAAGTTCTCCAAAACCCACAATTTACACTTTTCCACATTGATGACCATGGAAAACCCAACGAAACCCAACGGAGACCCCAAAACACGTCAAAAACACCCCCAAAATGAATTGGATCACCCCCCCCCCCAAAAAAAAAAAAACAGAAGAAAACCCCATATATCAGGAATCCACCCCAAAAGTCCCCCTAAACCTACCTGATGTTCTCCAAAACCCACAATTTACACTTTTCCACCATGATGACAACGGAAAACACAACGAAACCCAACGAAGAACCCAAAAAACGTCAGAAACACCCCAAAAATGAATTCGATCACCCCAAACTGGAACAAAATCCCCCAAAACCACAGATCCACCCCAAAAACACCCTAAATCTACCTGATGTTCTCCAAAACCCACAATTTTCACTTTTCCACCATGATGACCACGGAAAACCCAACGAAACCCAACGGAGACCACAAAACACGTCAAAAACACCCCAAACAAGAACAGGATCACCCCCAAAACCAAAGAAAACCCCAAAAAGCACGGATCCAATCCCAAAACCACTCTAAACGTACCTGATGTTCTCCAAATCCCAAAGTCCACTCCCAACCACCATAAAACCCATTAGGAACTCAACGAAACCCAACAGAAACCCCAAAACACGTCAAAAACACCACCAAAAAAAGCGGGATCACCCCCAAAACCGAAAGAAAACCCTAAAAGCCGTTGATCCACCCCAAAAGTCCCCCTAAACCTACCTGATGTTCTCCAATACCCACAATTTACCCGTTTTCACCATGATGAACAACAAGAACCCAACAAAAACCAACGGAGACCCAAAAACACGTCAAAAACACCCCAAAAAAGAACTGAATCAGAAGAAAAAACACCAAAAACTATGAATTTCCCCGCAAAACCACCCTAAACTCACCCGATCTTCTTCAAAACCCACAATCCACTCCCATTTCCCTTAAGGACCAACGAGAATCCAACTAAAACCCAACGGAGACCCCAAAACAAGTCAAAAACACCCCAAACAAGAACGGAATCACCCCCAAAACTGGAAGAAAATCCCCAAAAAACATAGATCCACCCCAAAACGACACTAAACCTACCTGATGTTCTCCAAAACACGCAAGTTAAACTTTTCCAACATGATGAAAAACAAGAACCCAACAAAACCCAACAGAGACATCAAAACATGTCAAAAACACCCCAAAAAAGAACGGGAGAACCCCCAAAACTGGAAGAAAATCCCCAAAAAGCACGGATCCAATCCCAAAACCACTCTAAACGTACCTGATCTTCTCCAAATCCCAAAGTCCACTCCCAACCACCATAAAACCCATTAGGAACTCAACAAAACGCAACAGAAACCCCAAAACACCTCAAAAACACCCCAAAAGCAAACCGGATCAGAAGAAAATACGTGATTTAACCCCAAGAAAACCCTTAAACCTACCTGATCTTCTCCAAATCCCAAAATCCACTCCCACCCACCATAAAACCCATTAGGAACTCAACAAAACGCAACGGAAACCCCAAAACACGTCAAAAACACCCCAAAAAAGAACGGGATCACCCCCAAAACTGGAAGAAAATTCCCCCCCTAAAAATTTACAATTTTCACCAGGATGACCAACATGAACCAAACGAAAACCCAAAACGAGACACCAAAACACGTCAAAAACACCCCAAAAAAGAAAGGGATCACCCATAAACTGGAAGAAAATCCCCAAAAAGCACAGATCCAATCCCAAAACCAGCCTAAACCTACCTGATGTTCTCCAAAACCCACAAATTTACCCTTTTCCACCATGATGACCATGGAACACCCAACGAAACCCAATGGAGACAAAAAACATGTCAAAAAAAAAAAAACAAAAAAAAAAACAAAAAAGAACAGGATCTCCCCAAAAAAACAGAAGAAAAACCCAAATGCCATAGATCCACCCCAAAAGTCCCCCTAAGCCTACCTGATGTTCTCCAAAACCCACAATTTACCCTTTTTCACAATGATGACCAACGAGAACCCAACAAAACCCAACGGACAACCCCAAAACATGTCAAAAACACCCCAAAAAAGAACAGGATCACCCCAAAAAACAGAAGAAAACCCCAAATACCATGAATCCACCCCAAAAGTCCCCCTAAACCTACCTGAAGTTCTCCAAAACCCACAATTTACCCTTTTCCACCAAGATGCCAACAGAAAACCCAACAAAACCCAACAGAGACATCAAAACATGTCAAAAACACCCCAAAAAAGAACGGGAGAACCCCCAAAACTGGAAGAAAATCCCCAAAAAGCATGGATCCAATCCCAAAACCACCCTAAACCTACCTGATCTTCTCCAAATCCCAAAGTCCACTCCCAACCACCATAAAACCCATTAGGAACTCAACAAAACGCAACAGAAACCCCAAAACACCTCAAAAACACCCCAAAAGCAAACCGGATCAGAAGAAAATACGTGATTTAACCCCAAGAAAACCCTTAAACCTACCTGATCTTCTCCAAATCCCAAAATCCACTCCCACCCACCATAAAACCCATTAGGAACTCAACAAAACGCAACGGAAACCCAAAAAAACGTCAAAAACACCCCAAAAAAGAACTGGATCAGAAGAAAAAAAAAACAAAACTATGCATTTCCCTCCCAAATCACCCTAAACTCACCTGATCTTCTTCAAAACCCACAATCCACTCCCATTTAGCTTAACGACCAACGAGAACCCAACAAAACCCAACGGAGACCCCAAAAACGTCAAAAACACCCCAAAAAAGAACTGGTTCAACCCCAACAACGAAAGAAAACCCCAAAAGACATAGATCCACACCAAAAATCCCCCTAAACCAACCTGAAGTTCTCCAAAACCCACAATTTACACTTTTCCACATTGATGACCATGGAAAACCCAACGAAACCCAACGGAGACCCCAAAACACGTCAAAAACACCCCCAAAATTAATTGGATCACCCCCCCCCCAAAAAAAAAAAAACAGAAGAAAACCCCATATATCATGAATCCACCCCAAAAGTCCCCCTAAACCTACCTGATGTTCTCCAAAACCCACAATTTACACTTTTCCACCATGATGACAACGGAAAACACAACGAAACCCAACGAAGAACCCAAAACACGTCAGAAACACCCCAAAAATGAATTCGATCACCCCAAAACTGGAACAAAATCCCCCAAAACCACAGATCCACCCCAAAAACACCCTAAATCTACCTGATGTTCTCCAAAACCCACAATTTTCACTTTTCCACCATGATGACCACGGAAAACACAACGAAACCCAACGGAGACCACAAAACACGTCAAAAACACCCCAAACAAGAACAGGATCACCCCCAAAACCAAAGAAAACCCCAAAAAGCACGGATCCAATCCCAAAACCACTCTAAACGTACCTGATGTTCTCCAAATCCAAATGTCCACTCCCAACCACCATAAAACCCATTAGGAACTCAACGAAACCCAACGGAAACCCCAAAACACCTCAAAAACACCCCAAAAAAGAACTGAATCAGAAGAAAAGACACCAAAAACTATGAATTTCCCCGCAAAACCACCCTAAACTCACCTGATCTTCTTCAAAACCCACAATCCACTCCCATTTCCCTTAAGGACCAACGAGAATCCAACTAAAACCCAACGGAGACCCCAAAACAAGTCAAAAACACCCCAAACAAGAACGGAATCACCCCCAAAACTGGAAGAAAATCCCCCAAAAACATAGATCCACCCCAAAACCACACTAAACCTACCTGATGTTCTCCAAAACACGCAATTTAAACTTTTCCAACAGGATGAAAAACAAGAACCCAACAAAACCCAACGGAGACCCCAAAACATGTCAAAAACACCCCAAAAAAGAACTGGTTCAACCCCAACAACGAAAGAAAACCCCAAAAGACATAGATCCACACCAAAAATCCCCCTAAACCAACCTGAAGTTCTCCAAAACCCACAATTTACACTTTTCCACATTGATGACCATGGAAAACCCAACGAAACCCAACGGAGACCCCAAAACACGTCAAAAACACCCCCAAAATGAATTGGATCACCCCCCCCCCAAAAAAAATAAAACAGAAGAAAACCCCATATATCATGAATCCACCCCAAAAGTCCCCCTAAACCTACCTGATGTTCTCCAAAACCCACAATTTACACTTTTCCACCATGATGACAACGGAAAACACAACGAAACCCAACGAAGAACCCAAAACACGTCAGAAACACCCCAAAAATGAATTCGATCACCCCAAAACTGGAACAAAATCCCCCAAAACCACAGATCCACCCCAAAAACACCCTAAATCTACCTGATGTTCTCCAAAACCCACAATTTTCACTTTTCCACCATGATGACCACGGAAAACCCAACGAAACCCAACGGAGACCACAAAACACGTCAAAAACACCCCAAACAAGAACAGGATCACCCCCAAAACCAAAGAAAACCCCAAAAAGCACGGATCCAATCCCAAAACCACTCTAAACGTACCTGATGTTCTCCAAATCCAAATGTCCACTCCCAACCACCATAAAACCCATTAGGAACTCAACGAAACCCAACGGAAACCCCAAAACACCTCAAAAACACCCCAAAAAAGAACTGAATCAGAAGAAAAAACACCAAAAACTATGAATTTCCCCGCAAAACCACCCTAAACTCACCTGATCTTCTTCAAAACCCACAATCCACTCCCATTTCCCTTAAGGACCAACGAGAATCCAACTAAAACCCAACGGAGACCCCAAAACAAGTCAAAAACACCCCAAACAAGAACGGAATCACCCCCAAAACTGGAAGAAAATCCACAAAAAACATAGATCCACCCCAAAACCACACTAAACCTACCTGATGTTCTCCAAAACACGCAAGTTAAACTTTTCCAACAGGATGAAAAACAAGAACCCAACAAAACCCAACGGAGACCCCAAAACATGTCAAAAACACCCCAAAAAAGAACGGGATCACCCCCAAAACTGGAAGAAAATTCCCCCCCCCAAAATTTACAATTTTCACCAGGATGACCAACATGAACCAAACGAAAACCCAAAACGAGACACCAAAACACGTCAAAAACACCCCAAAAAAGAAAGGGATCACCCATAAACTGGAAGAAAATCCCCAAAAAGCACAGATCCAATCCCAAAACCAGCCTAAACCTACCTGATGTTCTCCAAAACCCACAAATTTACCCTTTTCCACCATGATGACCATGGAAAACCCAACGAAACCCAATGGAGACAAAAAACATGTCAAAAAAAAAAAAAAAAACCAAACAAAAAAGAACAGGATCTCCCCAAAAAAAACAGAAGAAAAACCCAAATGCCATAGATCCACCCCAAAAGTCCCCCTAAGCCTACCTGATGTTCTCCAAAACCCACAATTTACCCTTTTTCACAATGATGACCAACGAGAACCCAACAAATCCCAACGGACAACCCCAAAACACGTCAAAAACACCCCAAAAAAGAACAGGATCACCCCAAAAAAACAGAAGAAAACCCCAAATACCATGAATCCACCCCAAAAGTCCCACTAAACCTACCTGAAGTTCTCCAAAACCCACAATTTACCCTTTTCCACCAAGATGCCAACAGAAAACCCAACAAAACCCAACAGAGACATCAAAACATGTCAAAAACACCCCAAAAAAGAACGGGAGAACCCCCAAAACTGGAAGAAAATCCCCAAAAAGCATGGATCCAATCCCAAAACCACCCTAAACCTACCTGATCTTCTCCAAATCCCAAAGTCCACTCCCAACCACCATAAAACCCATTAGGAACTCAACAAAACGCAACAGAAACCCCAAAACACCTCAAAAACACCCCAAAAGCAAACCGGATCAGAAGAAAATACGTGATTTAACCCCAAGAAAACCCTTAAACCTACCTGATCTTCTCCAAATCCCAAAATCCACTCCCACCCACCATAAAACCCATTAGGAACTCAACAAAACGCAACGGAAACCCAAAAAAACGTCAAAAACACCCCAAAAAAGAACTGGATCAGAAGAAAAAAAAAACAAAACTATGCATTTCCCTCCCAAATCACCCTAAACTCACCTGATCTTCTTCAAAACCCACAATCCACTCCCATTTAGCTTAACGACCAACGAGAACCCAACAAAACCCAACGGAGACCCCAAAAACGTCAAAAACACCCCAAAAAAGAACTGGTTCAACCCCAACAACGAAAGAAAACCCCAAAAGACATAGATCCACACCAAAAATCCCCCTAAACCAACCTGAAGTTCTCCAAAACCCACAATTTACACTTTTCCACATTGATGACCATGGAAAACCCAACGAAACCCAACGGAGACCCCAAAACACGTCAAAAACACCCCCAAAATGAATTGGATCACCCCCCCCCCCAAAAAAAAAAAAACAGAAGAAAACCCCATATATCAGGAATCCACCCCAAAAGTCCCCCTAAACCTACCTGATGTTCTCCAAAACCCACAATTTACACTTTTCCACCATGATGACAACGGAAAACACAACGAAACCCAACGAAGAACCCAAAAAACGTCAGAAACACCCCAAAAATGAATTCGATCACCCCAAACTGGAACAAAATCCCCCAAAACCACAGATCCACCCCAAAAACACCCTAAATCTACCTGATGTTCTCCAAAACCCACAATTTTCACTTTTCCACCATGATGACCACGGAAAACCCAACGAAACCCAACGGAGACCACAAAACACGTCAAAAACACCCCAAACAAGAACAGGATCACCCCCAAAACCAAAGAAAACCCCAAAAAGCATGGATCCAATCCCAAAACCACTCTAAACGTACCTGATGTTCTCCAAATCCCAAAGTCCACTCCCAACCACCATAAAACCCATTAGGAACTCAACGAAACCCAACAGAAACCCCAAAACACGTCAAAAACACCACCAAAAAAAGCGGGATCACCCCCAAAACCGAAAGAAAACCCTAAAAGCCGTTGATCCACCCCAAAAGTCCCCCTAAACCTACCTGATGTTCTCCAATACCCACAATTTACCCGTTTTCACCATGATGAACAACAAGAACCCAACAAAAACCAACGGAGACCCAAAAACACGTCAAAAACACCCCAAAAAAGAACTGAATCAGAAGAAAAAACACCAAAAACTATGAATTTCCCCGCAAAACCACCCTAAACTCACCCGATCTTCTTCAAAACCCACAATCCACTCCCATTTCCCTTAAGGACCAACGAGAATCCAACTAAAACCCAACGGAGACCCCAAAACAAGTCAAAAACACCCCAAACAAGAACGGAATCACCCCCAAAACTGGAAGAAAATCCCCAAAAAACATAGATCCACCCCAAAACGACACTAAACCTACCTGATGTTCTCCAAAACACGCAAGTTAAACTTTTCCAACATGATGAAAAACAAGAACCCAACAAAACCCAACAGAGACATCAAAACATGTCAAAAACACCCCAAAAAAGAACGGGAGAACCCCCAAAACTGGAAGAAAATCCCCAAAAAGCACGGATCCAATCCCAAAACCACTCTAAACGTACCTGATCTTCTCCAAATCCCAAAGTCCACTCCCAACCACCATAAAACCCATTAGGAACTCAACAAAACGCAACAGAAACCCCAAAACACCTCAAAAACACCCCAAAAGCAAACCGGATCAGAAGAAAATACGTGATTTAACCCCAAGAAAACCCTTAAACCTACCTGATCTTCTCCAAATCCCAAAATCCACTCCCACCCACCATAAAACCCATTAGGAACTCAACAAAACGCAACGGAAACCCCAAAACACGTCAAAAACACCCCAAAAAAGAACGGGATCACCCCCAAAACTGGAAGAAAATTCCCCCCCTAAAAATTTACAATTTTCACCAGGATGACCAACATGAACCAAACGAAAACCCAAAAGGAGACACCAAAACACGTCAAAAACACCCCAAAAAAGAAAGGGATCACCCATAAACTGGAAGAAAATCCCCAAAAAGCACAGATCCAATCCCAAAACCAGCCTAAACCTACCTGATGTTCTCCAAAACCCACAAATTTACCCTTTTCCACCATGATGACCATGGAACACCCAACGAAACCCAATGGAGACAAAAAACATGTCAAAAAAAAAAAACAAAAAAAAAACAAAAAAGAACAGGATCTCCCCAAAAAAACAGAAGAAAAACCCAAATGCCATAGATCCACCCCAAAAGTCCCCCTAAGCCTACCTGATGTTCTCCAAAACCCACAATTTACCCTTTTTCACAATGATGACCAACGAGAACCCAACAAAACCCAACGGACAACCCCAAAACATGTCAAAAACACCCCAAAAAAGAACAGGATCACCCCAAAAAACAGAAGAAAACCCCAAATACCATGAATCCACCCCAAAAGTCCCCCTAAACCTACCTGAAGTTCTCCAAAACCCACAATTTACCCTTTTCCACCAAGATGCCAACAGAAAACCCAACAAAACCCAACAGAGACATCAAAACATGTCAAAAACACCCCAAAAAAGAACGGGAGAACCCCCAAAACTGGAAGAAAATCCCCAAAAAGCATGGATCCAATCCCAAAACCACCCTAAACCTACCTGATCTTCTCCAAATCCCAAAGTCCACTCCCAACCACCATAAAACCCATTAGGAACTCAACAAAACGCAACAGAAACCCCAAAACACCTCAAAAACACCCCAAAAGCAAACCGGATCAGAAGAAAATACGTGATTTAACCCCAAGAAAACCCTTAAACCTACCTGATCTTCTCCAAATCCCAAAATCCACTCCCACCCACCATAAAACCCATTAGGAACTCAACAAAACGCAACGGAAACCCAAAAAAACGTCAAAAACACCCCAAAAAAGAACTGGATCAGAAGAAAAAAAAAACAAAACTATGCATTTCCCTCCCAAATCACCCTAAACTCACCTGATCTTCTTCAAAACCCACAATCCACTCCCATTTAGCTTAACGACCAACGAGAACCCAACAAAACCCAACGGAGACCCCAAAAACGTCAAAAACACCCCAAAAAAGAACTGGTTCAACCCCAACAACGAAAGAAAACCCCAAAAGACATAGATCCACCCCAAAAACACCCTAAATCTACCTGATGTTCTCCAAAACCCACAATTTTCACTTTTCCACCATGATGACCACGGAAAACCCAACGAAACCCAACGGAGACCACAAAACACGTCAAAAACACCCCAAACAAGAACAGGATCACCCCCAAAACCAAAGAAAACCCCAAAAAGCACGGATCCAATCCCAAAACCACTCTAAACGTACCTGATGTTCTCCAAATCCAAATGTCCACTCCCAACCACCATAAAACCCATTAGGAACTCAACGAAACCCAACGGAAACCCCAAAACACCTCAAAAACACCCCAAAAAAGAACTGAATCAGAAGAAAAAACACCAAAAACTATGAATTTCCCCGCAAAACCACCCTAAACTCACCTGATCTTCTTCAAAACCCACAATCCACTCCCATTTCCCTTAAGGACCAACGAGAATCCAACTAAAACCCAACGGAGACCCCAAAACAAGTCAAAAACACCCCAAACAAGAACGGAATCACCCCCAAAACTGGAAGAAAATCCCCCAAAAACATAGATCCACCCCAAAACCACACTAAACCTACCTGATGTTCTCCAAAACACGCAATTTAAACTTTTCCAACATGATGAAAAACAAGAACCCAACAAAACCCAACGGAGACCCCAAAACATGTCAAAAACACCCCAAAAAAGAACTGGTTCAACCCCAACAACGAAAGAAAACCCCAAAAGACATAGATCCACACCAAAAATCCCCCTAAACCAACCTGAAGTTCTCCAAAACCCACAATTTACACTTTTCCACATTGATGACCATGGAAAACCCAACTAAACCCAACGGAGACCCCAAAACACGTCAAAAACACCCCCAAAATGAATTGGATCACCCCCCCCCCAAAAAAAATAAAACAGAAGAAAACCCCATATATCATGAATCCACCCCAAAAGTCCCCCTAAACCTACCTGATGTTCTCCAAAACCCACAATTTACACTTTTCCACCATGATGACAACGGAAAACACAACGAAACCCAACGAAGAACCCAAAACACGTCAGAAACACCCCAAAAATGAATTCGATCACCCCAAAACTGGAACAAAATCCCCCAAAACCACAGATCCACCCCAAAAACACCCTAAATCTACCTGATGTTCTCCAAAACCCACAATTTTCACTTTTCCACCATGATGACCACGGAAAACCCAACGAAACCCAACGGAGACCACAAAACACGTCAAAAACACCCCAAACAAGAACAGGATCACCCCCAAAACCAAAGAAAACCCCAAAAAGCACGGATCCAATCCCAAAACCACTCTAAACGTACCTGATGTTCTCCAAATCCAAATGTCCACTCCCAACCACCATAAAACCCATTAGGAACTCAACGAAACCCAACGGAAACCCCAAAACACCTCAAAAACACCCCAAAAAAGAACTGAATCAGAAGAAAAAACACCAAAAACTATGAATTTCCCCGCAAAACCACCCTAAACTCACCTGATCTTCTTCAAAACCCACAATCCACTCCCATTTCCCTTAAGGACCAACGAGAATCCAACTAAAACCCAACGGAGACCCCAAAACAAGTCAAAAACACCCCAAACAAGAACGGAATCACCCCCAAAACTGGAAGAAAATCCACAAAAACATAGATCCACCCCAAAACCACACTAAACCTACCTGATGTTCTCCAAAACACGCAAGTTAAACTTTTCCAACAGGATGAAAAACAAGAACCCAACAAAACCCAACGGAGACCCCAAAACATGTCAAAAACACCCCAAAAAAGAACGGGATCACCCCCAAAACTGGAAGAAAATTCCCCCCCCCCAAAATTTACAATTTTCACCAGGATGACCAACATGAACCAAACGAAAACCCAAAACGAGACACCAAAACACGTCAAAAACACCCCAAAAAAGAAAGGGATCACCCATAAACTGGAAGAAAATCCCCAAAAAGCACAGATCCAATCCCAAAACCAGCCTAAACCTACCTGATGTTCTCCAAAACCCACAAATTTACCCTTTTCCACCATGATGACCATGGAAAACCCAACGAAACCCAATGGAGACAAAAAACATGTCAAAAAAAAAAAAAAAAAACAAACAAAAAAGAACAGGATCTCCCCAAAAAAACAGAAGAAAAACCCAAATGCCATAGATCCACCCCAAAAGTCCCCCTAAGCCTACCTGATGTTCTCCGAAACCCACAATTTACTCTTTTTCACAATGATGACCAACGAGAACCCAACAAAACCCAACAGAGACATCAAAACATGTCAAAAACACCCCAAAAAAGAACGGGAGAACCCCCAAAACTGGAAGAAAATCCCCAAAAAGCATGGATCCAATCCCAAAACCACCCTAAACCTACCTGATCTTCTCCAAATCCCAAAATCCACTCCCACCCACCATAAAACCCATTAGGAACTCAACAAAACGCAACGGAAACCCAAAAAAACGTCAAAAACACCCCAAAAAAGAACTGGATCAGAAGAAAAAAAAAACAAAACTATGCATTTCCCTCCCAAATCACCCTAAACTCACCTGATCTTCTTCAAAACCCACAATCCACTCCCATTTAGCTTAACGACCAACGAGAACCCAACAAAACCCAACGGAGACCCCAAAAACGTCAAAAACACCCCAAAAAAGAACTGGTTCAACCCCAACAACGAAAGAAAACCCCAAAAGACATAGATCCACACCAAAAATCCCCCTAAACCAACCTGAAGTTCTCCAAAACCCACAATTTACACTTTTCCACATTGATGACCATGGAAAACCCAACGAAACCCAACGGAGACCCCAAAACACGTCAAAAACACCCCCAAAATTAATTGGATCACCCCCCCCAAAAAAAAAAAAAACAGAAGAAAACCCCATATATCAGGAATCCACCCCAAAAGTCCCCCTAAACCTACCTGATGTTCTCCAAAACCCACAATTTACACTTTTCCACCATGATGACAACGGAAAACACAACGAAACCCAACGAAGAACCCAAAACACGTCAGAAACACCCCAAAAATGAATTTGATCACCCCAAAACTGGAACAAAATCCCCCAAAACCACAGATCCACCCCAAAAACACCCTAAATCTACCTGATGTTCTCCAAAACCCACAATTTACACTTTTCCACCATGATGACCACGGAAAACACAACGAAACCCAACGGAGACCACAAAACACGTCAAAAACACCCCAAACAAGAACAGGATCACCCCCAAAACCAAAGAAAACCCCAAAAAGCACGGATCCAATCCCAAAACCACTCTAAACGTACCTGATGTTCTCCAAATCCAAATGTCCACTCCCAACCACCATAAAACCCATTAGGAACTCAACGAAACCCAACGGAAACCCCAAAACACCTCAAAAACACCCCAAAAAAGAACTGAATCAGAAGAAAAAACACCAAAAACTATGAATTTCCCCGCAAAACCACCCTAAACTCACCTGATCTTCTTCAAAACCCACAATCCACTCCCATTTCCCTTAAGGACCAACGAGAATCCAACTAAAACCCAACGGAGACCCCAAAACAAGTCAAAAACACCCCAAACAAGAACGGAATCACCCCCAAAACTGGAAGAAAATCCCCCAAAAACATAGATCCACCCCAAAACCACACTAAACCTACCTGATGTTCTCCAAAACACGCAATTTAAACTTTTCCAACATGATGAAAAACAAGAACCCAACAAAACCCAACGGAGACCCCAAAACATGTCAAGAACACCCCAAAAAAGAACTGGTTCAACCCCAACAACGAAAGAAAACCCCAAAAGACATAGATCCACACCAAAAATCCCCCTAAACCAACCTGAAGTTCTCCAAAACCCACAATTTACACTTTTCCACATTGATGACCATGGAAAACCCAACGAAACCCAACGGAGACCCCAAAACACGTCAAAAACACCCCCAAAATGAATTGGATCACCCCCCCCCCAAAAAAAATAAAACAGAAGAAAACACCATATATCATTAATCCACCCCAAAAGTCCCCCTAAACCTACCTGATGTTCTCCAAAACCCACAATTTACACTTTTCCACCATGATGACAACGGAAAACACAACGAAACCCAACGAAGAACCCAAAACACGTCAGAAACACCCCAAAAATGAATTCGATCACACCAAAACTGGAACAAAATCCCCCAAAACCACAGATCCACCCCAAAAACACCCTAAATCTACCTGATGTTCTCCAAAACCCACAATTTTCACTTTTCCACCATGATGACCACGGAAAACCCAACGAAACCCAACGGAGACCACAAAACACGTCAAAAACACCCCAAACAAGAACAGGATCACCCCCAAAACCAAAGAAAACCCCAAAAAGCACGGATCCAATCCCAAAACCACTCTAAACGTACCTGATGTTCTCCAAATCCAAATGTCCACTCCCAACCACCATAAAACCCATTAGGAACTCAACGAAACCCAACGGAAACCCCAAAACACCTCAAAAACACCCCAAAAAAGAACTGAATCAGAAGAAAAAACACCAAAAACTATGAATTTCCCCGCAAAACCACCCTAAACTCACCTGATCTTCTTCAAAACCCACAATCCACTCCCATTTCCCTTAAGGACCAACGAGAATCCAACTAAAACCCAACGGAGACCCCAAAACAAGTCAAAAACACCCCAAACAAGAACGGAATCACCCCCAAAACTGGAAGAAAATCCACAAAAAACATAGATCCACCCCAAAACCACACTAAACCTACCTGATGTTCTCCAAAACACGCAAGTTAAACTTTTCCAACATGATGAAAAACAAGAACCCAACAAAACCCAACGGAGACCCCAAAACATGTCAAAAACACCCCAAAAAAGAACGGGATCACCCCCAAAACTGGAAGAAAATTCCCCCCCCAAAAATTTACAATTTTCACCAGGATGACCAACATGAACCAAACGAAAACCCAAAACGAGACACCAAAACACGTCAAAAACACCCCAAAAAAGAAAGGGATCACCCATAAACTGGAAGAAAATCCCCAAAAAGCACAGATCCAATCCCAAAACCAGCCTAAACCTACCTGATGTTCTCCAAAACCCACAAATTTACCCTTTTCCACCATGATGACCATGGAAAACCCAACGAAACCCAATGGAGACAAAAAACATGTCAAAAAAAAAAAAAAACAAAAACAAAAACAAAAAAGAACAGGATCTCCCCAAAAAACAGAAGAAAAACCCAAATGCCATAGATCCACCCCAAAAGTCCCCCTAAGCCTACCTGATGTTCTCCAAAACCCACAATTTACACTTTTCCACATTGATGACCATGGAAAACCCAACGAAACCCAACGGAGACCCCAAAACACGTCAAAAACACCCCCAAAATGAATTGGATCACACCCCCCCAAAAAAAAAAAAAACAGAAGAAAACCCCATATATCATGAATCCACCCCAAAAGTCCCCCTAAACCTACCTGATGTTCTCCAAAACCCACAATTTACACTTTTCCACCATGATGACAACGGAAAACACAACGAAACCCAACGAAGAACCCAAAACACGTCAGAAACACCCCAAAAAAGAATTCGATCACCCCAAAACTGGAACAAAATCCCCCAAAACCACAGATCCACCCCAAAAACACCCTAAATCTACCTGATGTTCTCCAAAACCCACAATTTTCACTTTTCCACCATGATGACCACGGAAAACCCAACGAAACCCAACGGAGACCACAAAACACGTCAAAAACACCCCAAACAAGAACAGGATCACCCCCAAAACCAAAGAAAACCCCAAAAAGCACGGATCCAATCCCAAAACCACTCTAAACGTACCTGATGTTCTCCAAATCCAAATGTCCACTCCCAACCACCATAAAACCCATTAGGAACTCAACGAAACCCAACGGAAACCCCAAAACACCTCAAAAACACCCCAAAAAAGAACTGAATCAGAAGAAAAAACACCAAAAACTATGAATTTCCCCGCAAAACCACCCTAAACTCACCTGATCTTCTTCAAAACCCACAATCCACTCCCATTTCCCTTAAGGACCAACGAGAATCCAACTAAAACCCAACGGAGACCCCAAAACAAGTCAAAAACACCCCAAACAAGAACAGGATAACCCCTAAAAAAGAAAGAAAACCCCAAAAAAACATAGATCCACCCCAAAACCACACTAAACCTACCTGATGTTCTCCAAATCCCAAAGTCCACTCCCAACAAACTTAAAACACATTAGGAAATCAACAAAACGCAACGGAAACCCCAAAACACGTCAAAAACACCACAAAAAAAAAAGCGGGATCACCCCCAAAACCGAAAGAAAACCCTAAAAGCCGTTGATCCACCCCAAAAGTCCCCCTAAACCTACCTGGTGTTCTCCAATACCCACAATTTACCCGTTTTCACCATGATGAACAACAAGAACCCAACAAAAACCAACGGAGACCCAAAAACACCTCAAAAACACCCCAAAAAAGAACTGAATCAGAAGAAAAAACACCAAAAACTATGAATTTCCCCGCAAAACCACCCTAAACTCACCTGATCTTCTTCAAAACCCACAATCCACTCCCATTTCCCTTAAGGACCAACGAGAATCCAACTAAAACCCAACGGAGACCCCAAAACAAGTCAAAAACACCCCAAACAAGAACGGAATCGCCCCCAAAACTGGAAGAAAATCCACAAAAAACATAGATCCACCCCAAAACGACACTAAACCTACCTGATGTTCTCCAAAACACGCAAGTTAAACTTTTCCAACAGGATGAAAAACAAGAACCCAACAAAACCCAACGGAGACCCCAAAACATGTCAAAAACACCCCAAAAAAGAACGGGATCACCCCCAAAACTGGAAGAAAATTCCCCCCCAAAAAATTTACAATTTTCACCAGGATGACCAACATGAACCAAAAGAAAACCCAAAAGGAGACACCAAAACACGTCAAAAACACCCCAAAAAAGAAAGGGACCACCCATAAACTGGAAGAAAATCCCCAAAAAGCACAGATCCAATCCCAAAACCAGCCTAAACCTACCTGATGTTCTCCAAAACCCACAAATTTACCCTTTTCCACCATGATGACCATGGAAAACCCAACGAAACCCAATGGAGACAAAAAACATGTCAAAAAAAAAAAAAAACAAAACAAAACAAAAAAGAACAGGATCTCCCCAAAAAACAGAAGAAAAAACCAAATGCCATAGATCCACCCCAAAAGTCCCCCTAAGCCTACCTGATGTTCTCCAAAACCCACAATTTACACTTTCTCACCAGGATGACCAACATGAACCAAACGAAAACCCAAAACGAGACACCAAAACACGTCAAAAACACCCCAAAAATAAAGGGATCACCCATAAACTGGAAGAAAATCCCCAAAAAGCACGGATCCAATCCCAAAAACACCCTAAACCTACCTGATGTTCTCCAAAACCCACAATTTACCATTTTCCACCACGATGACCAACGAGTAAACAACAAAACCCAACGGAGACCTCCAAACACCTCAAAAATTTCCCAAAAAAGAGCAGGACCACCCCAAGAAACAGAAGAAAACACCAAAAAACATGACTCTGCCCCAAAAGTCCCCCTAAACCTACCTGATGTTCTCCAAAAGCCACAATTTACACTTTTTCACTATGATGACCAACAAGAACCCAACTAAAACCCAACGGAGACCCCAAAACACGTCATAAACACCCCAAAAAAGAACAGGATCACCCAAAAAAAAAACAGAAGAAAAGCCCAAATACCATGAATCCACCCCAAAAGTCCCCTAAACCTACCTGAAGTTCTCCAAAACCCACAATTTACAATTTTCCACCACCATGACCACGGAAAACCCAAGGAATACCAACGGAGACCCCAAAACACGTCAAAAACACCCCAAAAAAGAACGGGATCACCCCCAAAAACGAAAGAAAATCCCCCAAAACCATAGATCCAATCCCAAAACCAACCTAAACCTACCTGATGTTCTCCAAAACCAACAATTTCCCCTTTTCCACCATGATGACAACGGAAAACACAACGAAACCCAACGAAGAACCCAAAACACGTCAGAAACACCCCAAAAATGAATTCGATCACCCCAAAACTGGAACAAAATCCCCCAAAACCATAGATCCACCCCAAAAACACCCTAAATCTACCTGATGTTCTCCAAAACCCACAATTTACACTTTTCCACCATGATGACCACGGAAAACCCAACGAAACCCAACGGAGACCCCAAAACACGTCAAAAACACGCCGAAAACCAACTGGATCACTAGAAAAAACAGAAGAAAACCCTAAAAACCATGAATCTGCCCCAAAAGTCCTCATAAACCTACCTGATGTTCTCCAAAACCCACAATTTTCACTTTTCCACCATGATGACCACGGAAAACCCAACGAAACCCAACGGAGACCACAAAACACGTCAAAAACACCCCAAACAAGAACAGGATCACCCCCAAAACCAAAGAAAACCCCAAAAAGCACGGATCCAATCCCAAAACCACTCTAAACGTACCTGATGTTCTCCAAATCCAAATGTCCACTCCCAACCACCATAAAACCCATTAGGAACTCAACGAAACCCAACGGAAACCCCAAAACACCTCAAAAACACCCCAAAAAAGAACTGAATCAGAAGAAAAAACACCAAAAACTATGAATTTCCCCGCAAAACCACCCTAAACTCACCTGATCTTCTTCAAAACCCACAATCCACTCCCATTTCCCTTAAGGACCAACGAGAATCCAACTAAAACCCAACGGAGACCCCAAAACAAGTCAAAAACACCCCAAACAAGAACAGGATAACCCCTAAAAAAGAAAGAAAACCCCAAAAAAACATAGATCCACCCCAAAACCACACTAAACCTACCTGATGTTCTCCAAATCCCAAAGTCCACTCCCAACAAACTTAAAACACATTAGGAAATCAACAAAACGCAACGGAAACCCCAAAACACGTCAAAAACACCACAAAAAAAAAAGCGGGATCACCCCCAAAACCGAAAGAAAACCCTAAAAGCCGTTGATCCACCCCAAAAGTCCCCCTAAACCTACCTGGTGTTCTCCAATACCCACAATTTACCCGTTTTCACCATGATGAACAACAAGAACCCAACAAAAACCAACGGAGACCCAAAAACACCTCAAAAACACCCCAAAAAAGAACTGAATCAGAAGAAAAAACACCAAAATCTATGAATTTCCCCGCAAAACCACCCTAAACTCACCTGATCTTCTTCAAAACCCACAATCCACTCCCATTTCCCTTAAGGACCAACGAGAATCCAACTAAAACCCAACGGAGACCCCAAAACAAGTCAAAAACACCCCAAACAAGAACGGAATCACCCCCAAAACTGGAAGAAAATCCCCAAAAAACATAGATCCACCCCAAAACGACACTAAACCTACCTGATGTTCTCCAAAACACGCAATTTAAACTTTTCCAACATGATGAAAAACAAGAACCCAACAAAACCCAACGGAGACACCAAAACATGTTAAAAACACCCCAAAAAAGAACGGGATCACCCCCAAAACTGGAAGAAAATTCCCCCCCCAAAAATTTACAATTTTCACCAGGATGACCAACATGAACCAAACGAAAACCCAAAAGGAGACACCAAAACACGTCAAAAACACCCCAAAAAAGAAAGGGACCACCCATAAACTGGAAGAAAATCCCCAAAAAGCACAGATCCAATCCCAAAACCAGCCTAAACCTACCTGATGTTCTCCAAAACCCACAAATTTACCCTTTTCCACCATGATGACCATGGAAAACCCAACGAAACCCAATGGAGACAAAAAACATGTCAAAAAAAAAAAAAAAAACCAAACAAAAAAGAACAGGATCTCCCCAAAAAACAGAAGAAAAAACCAAATGCCATAGATCCACCCCAAAAGTCCCCCTAAGCCTACCTGATGTTCTCCAAAACCCACAATTTACACTTTCTCACCAGGATGACCAACATGAACCAAACGAAAACCCAAAACGAGACACCAAAACACGTCAAAAACACCCCAAAAATAAAGGGACCACCCATAAACTGGAAGAAAATCCCCAAAAAGCACGGATCCAATCCCAAAAACACCCTAAACCTACCTGATGTTCTCCAAAACCCACAATTTACCATTTTCCACCACGATGACCAACGAGTAAACAACAAAACCCAACGGAGACCTCCAAACACCTCAAAAATTTCCCAAAAAAGAGCAGGACCACCCCAAGAAACAGAAGAAAACACCAAAAAACATGACTCTGCCCCAAAAGTCCCCCTAAACCTACCTGATGTTCTCCAAAAGCCACAATTTACACTTTTTCACTATGATGACCAACAAGAACCCAACTAAAACCCAACGGAGACCCCAAAACACGTCATAAACACCCCAAAAAAGAACAGGATCACCCAAAAAAAAACAGAAGAAAAGCCCAAATACCATGAATCCACCCCAAAAGTCCCCTAAACCTACCTGAAGTTCTCCAAAACCCACAATTTACAATTTTCCACCACCATGACCACGGAAAACCCAAGGAATACCAACGGAGACCCCAAAACACGTCAAAAACACCCCAAAAAAGAACGGGATCACCCCCAAAAACGAAAGAAAATCCCCCAAAACCATAGATCCAATCCCAAAACCAACCTAAACCTACCTGATGTTCTCCAAAACCAACAATTTCCCCTTTTCCACCATGATGACAACGGAAAACACAACGAAACCCAACGAAGAACCCAAAACACGTCAGAAACACCCCAAAAATGAATTCGATCACACCAAAACTGGAACAAAATCCCCCAAAACCATAGATCCACCCCAAAAACACCCTAAATCTACCTGATGTTCTCCAAAACCCACAATTTACACTTTTCCACCATGATGACCACGGAAAACCCAACGAAACCCAACGGAGACCCCAAAACACGTCAAAAACACGCCGAAAACCAACTGGATCACTAGAAAAACAGAAGAAAACCCTAAAAACCATGAATCTGCCCCAAAAGTACTCATAAACCTACCTGATGTTCTCCAAAACCCACAATTTACACTTTTCCACCATGATGACCACGGAAAACACAACGAAACCCAACGGAGACCACAAAACACGTCAAAAACACCCCAAACAAGAACAGGATCACCCCCAAAACCAAAGAAAACCCCAAAAAGCACGGATCCAATCCCAAAACCACTCTAAACGTACCTGATGTTCTCCAAATCCAAATGTCCACTCCCAACCACCATAAAACCCATTAGGAACTCAACGAAACCCAACGGAAACCCCAAAACACCTCAAAAACACCCCAAAAAAGAACTGAATCAGAAGAAAAAACACCAAAAACTATGAATTTCCCCGCAAAACCACCCTAAACTCACCTGATCTTCTTCAAAACCCACAATCCACTCCCATTTCCCTTAAGGACCAACGAGAATCCAACTAAAACCCAACGGAGACCCCAAAACAAGTCAAAAACACCCCAAACAAGAACGGAATCACCCCCAAAACTGGAAGAAAATCCCCCAAAAACATAGATCCACCCCAAAACGACACTAAACCTACCTGATGTTCTCCAAAACACGCAATTTAAACTTTTCCAACATGATGAAAAACAAGAACCCAACAAAACCCAACGGAGACCCCAAAACATGTCAAAAACACCCCAAAAAAGAACTGGTTCAACCCCAACAACGAAAGAAAACCCCAAAAGACATAGATCCACACCAAAAATCCCCCTAAACCAACCTGAAGTTCTCCAAAACCCACAATTTACACTTTTCCACATTGATGACCATGGAAAACCCAACGAAACCCAACGGAGACCCCAAAACACGTCAAAAACACCCCCAAAATTAATTGGATCACCCCCCCCCCAAAAAAAATAAAACAGAAGAAAACCCCATATATCATGAATCCACCCCAAAAGTCCCCCTAAACCTACCTGATGTTCTCCAAAACCCACAATTTACACTTTTCCACCATGATGACAACGGAAAACACAACGAAACCCAACGAAGAACCCAAAACACGTCAGAAACACCCCAAAAATGAATTCGATCACCCCAAAACTGGAACAAAATCCCCCAAAACCACAGATCCACCCCAAAAACACCCTAAATCTACCTGATGTTCTCCAAAACCCACAATTTTCACTTTTCCACCATGATGACCACGGAAAACCCAACGAAACCCAACGGAGACCACAAAACACGTCAAAAACACCCCAAACAAGAACAGGATCACCCCCAAAACCAAAGAAAACCCCAAAAAGCACGGATCCAATCCCAAAACCACTCTAAACGTACCTGATGTTCTCCAAATCCAAATGTCCACTCCCAACCACCATAAAACCCATTAGGAACTCAACGAAACCCAACGGAAACCCCAAAACACCTCAAAAACACCCCAAAAAAGAACTGAATCAGAAGAAAAAACACCAAAAACTATGAATTTCCCCGCAAAACCACCCTAAACTCACCTGATCTTCAAAACCCACAATCCACTCCCATTTCCCTTAAGGACCAACGAGAATCCAACTAAAACCCAACGGAGACCCCAAAACAAGTCAAAAACACCCCAAACAAGAACGGAATCACCCCCAAAACTGGAAGAAAATCCCCAAAAAACATAGATCCACCCCAAAACGACACTAAACCTACCTGATGTTCTCCAAAACACGCAAGTTAAACTTTTCCAACAGGATGAAAAACAAGAACCCAACAAAACCCAACGGAGACCCCAAAACATGTCAAAAACACCCCAAAAAAGAACGGGATCACCCCCAAAACTGGAAGAAAATTCCCCCCCCCAAAAATTTACAATTTTCACCAGGATGACCAACATGAACCAAACGAAAACCCAAAACGAGACACCAAAACACGTCAAAAACACCCCAAAAAAGAAAGGGATCACCCATAAACTGGAAGAAAATCCCCAAAAAGCACAGATCCAATCCCAAAACCAGCCTAAACCTACCTGATGTTCTCCAAAACCCACAAATTTACCCTTTTCCACCATGATGACCATGGAAAACCCAACGAAACCCAATGGAGACAAAAAACATGTCAAAAAAAAAAAAAAAAAAAAAAACAAACAAAAAAGAACAGGATCTCCCCAAAAAAACAGAAGAAAAACCCAAATGCCATAGATCCACCCCAAAAGTCCCCCTAAGCCTACCTGATGTTCTCCAAAACCCACAATTTACCCTTTTTCACAATGATGACCAACGAGAACCCAACAAATCCCAACGGACAACGCCAAAACACGTCAAAAACACCCCAAAAAAGAACAGGATCACCCCAAAAAACAGAAGAAAACCCCAAATACCATGAATCCACCCCAAAAGTCCCCCTAAACCTACCTGAAGTTCTCCAAAACCCACAATTTACCCTTTTCCACCAAGATGCCAACAGAAAACCCAACAAAACCCAACAGAGACATCAAAACATGTCAAAAACACCCCAAAAAAGAACGGGAGAACCCCCAAAACTGGAAGAAAATCCCCAAAAAGCATGGATCCAATCCCAAAACCACCCTAAACCTACCTGATCTTCTCCAAATCCCAAAGTCCACTCCCAACCACCATAAAACCCATTAGGAACTCAACAAAACGCAACAGAAACCCCAAAACACCTCAAAAACACCCCAAAAGCAAACCGGATCAGAAGAAAATACGTGATTTAACCCCAAGAAAACCCTTAAACCTACCTGATCTTCTCCAAATCCCAAAATCCACTCCCACCCACCATAAAACCCATTAGGAACTCAACAAAACGCAACGGAAACCCAAAAAAACGTCAAAAACACCCCAAAAAAGAACTGGATCAGAAGAAAAAAAAAACAAAACTATGCATTTCCCTCCCAAATCACCCTAAACTCACCTGATCTTCTTCAAAACCCACAATCCACTCCCATTTAGCTTAACGACCAACGAGAACCCAACAAAACCCAACGGAGACCCCAAAAACGTCAAAAACACCCCAAAAAAGAACTGGTTCAACCCCAACAACGAAAGAAAACCCCAAAAGACATAGATCCACACCAAAAATCCCCCTAAACCAACCTGAAGTTCTCCAAAACCCACAATTTACACTTTTCCACATTGATGACCATGGAAAACCCAACGAAACCCAACGGAGACCCCAAAACACGTCAAAAACACCCCCAAAATTAATTGGATCACCCCCCCCCAAAAAAAAAAAAACAGAAGAAAACCCCATATATCATGAATCCACCCCAAAAGTCCCCCTAAACCTACCTGATGTTCTCCAAAACCCACAATTTACACTTTTCCACCATGATGACAACGGAAAACACAACGAAACCCAACGAAGAACCCAAAACACGTCAGAAACACCCCAAAAATGAATTCGATCACCCCAAAACTGGAACAAAATCCCCCAAAACCACAGATCCACCCCAAAAACACCCTAAATCTACCTGATGTTCTCCAAAACCCACAATTTACACTTTTCCACCATGATGACCACGGAAAACACAACGAAACCCAACGGAGACCACAAAACACGTCAAAAACACCCCAAACAAGAACAGGATCACCCCCAAAACCAAAGAAAACCCCAAAAAGCACGGATCCAATCCCAAAACCACTCTAAACGTACCTGATGTTCTCCAAATCCAAATGTCCACTCCCAACCACCATAAAACCCATTAGGAACTCAACGAAACCCAACGGAAACCCCAAAACACCTCAAAAACACCCCAAAAAAGAACTGAATCAGAAGAAAAAACACCAAAAACTATGAATTTCCCCGCAAAACCACCCTAAACTCACCTGATCTTCTTCAAAACCCACAATCCACTCCCATTTCCCTTAAGGACCAACGAGAATCCAACTAAAACCCAACGGAGACCCCAAAACAAGTCAAAAACACCCCAAACAAGAACGGAATCACCCCCAAAACTGGAAGAAAATCCCCCAAAAACATAGATCCACCCCAAAACCACACTAAACCTACCTGATGTTCTCCAAAACACGCAATTTAAACTTTTCCAACATGATGAAAAACAAGAACCCAACAAAACCCAACGGAGACCCCAAAACATGTCAAAAACACCCCAAAAAAGAACTGGTTCAACCCCAACAACGAAAGAAAACCCCAAAAGACATAGATCCACACCAAAAATCCCCCTAAACCAACCTGAAGTTCTCCAAAACCCACAATTTACACTTTTCCACATTGATGACCATGGAAAACCCAACGAAACCCAACGGAGACCCCAAAACACGTCAAAAACACCCCCAAAATTAATTGGATCACCCCCCCCCCCAAAAAAAATAAAACAGAAGAAAACACCATATATCATTAATCCACCCCAAAAGTCCCCCTAAACCTACCTGATGTTCTCCAAAACCCACAATTTACACTTTTCCACCATGATGACAACGGAAAACACAACGAAACCCAACGAAGAACCCAAAACACGTCAGAAACACCCCAAAAATGAATTCGATCACACCAAAACTGGAACAAAATCCCCCAAAACCACAGATCCACCCCAAAAACACCCTAAATCTACCTGATGTTCTCCAAAACCCACAATTTTCACTTTTCCACCATGATGACCACGGAAAACCCAACGAAACCCAACGGAGACCACAAAACACGTCAAAAACACCCCAAACAAGAACAGGATCACCCCCAAAACCAAAGAAAATCCCCAAAAAGCACGGATCCAATCCCAAAACCACTCTAAACCTACCTGATCTTCTCCAAATCCCAAAGTCCACTCCCAACCACCATAAAACCCATTAGGAACTCAACAAAACGCAACAGAAACCCCAAAACACCTCAAAAACACCCCAAAAGCAAACCGGATCAGAAGAAAATACGTGATTTAACCCCAAGAAAACCCTTAAACCTACCTGATCTTCTCCAAATCCCAAAATCCACTCCCACCCACCATAAAACCCATTAGGAACTCAACAAAACGCAACGGAAACCCAAAAAAAACGTCAAAAACACCCCAAAAAAGAACTGGATCAGAAGAAAAAAAAAACAAAACTATGCATTTCCCTCCCAAATCACCCTAAACTCACCTGATCTTCTTCAAAACCCACAATCCACTCCCATTTAGCTTAACGACCAACGAGAACCCAACAAAACCCAACGGAGACCCCAAAAACGTCAAAAACACCCCAAAAAAGAACTGGTTCAACCCCAACAACGAAAGAAAACCCCAAAAGACATAGATCCACACCAAAAATCCCCCTAAACCAACCTGAAGTTCTCCAAAACCCACAATTTACACTTTTCCACATTGATGACCATGGAAAACCCAACGAAACCCAACGGAGACCCCAAAACACGTCAAAAACACCCCCAAAATTAATTGGATCACCCCCCCCCAAAAAAAAAAAAACAGAAGAAAACCCCATATATCATGAATCCACCCCAAAAGTCCCCCTAAACCTACCTGATGTTCTCCAAAACCCACAATTTACACTTTTCCACCATGATGACAACGGAAAACACAACGAAACCCAACGAAGAACCCAAAACACGTCAGAAACACCCCAAAAATGAATTCGATCACCCCAAAACTGGAACAAAATCCCCCAAAACCACAGATCCACCCCAAAAACACCCTAAATCTACCTGATGTTCTCCAAAACCCACAATTTACACTTTTCCACCATGATGACCACGGAAAACACAACGAAACCCAACGGAGACCACAAAACACGTCAAAAACACCCCAAACAAGAACAGGATCACCCCCAAAACCAAAGAAAACCCCAAAAAGCACGGATCCAATCCCAAAACCACTCTAAACGTACCTGATGTTCTCCAAATCCAAATGTCCACTCCCAACCACCATAAAACCCATTAGGAACTCAACGAAACCCAACGGAAACCCCAAAACACCTCAAAAACACCCCAAAAAAGAACTGAATCAGAAGAAAAAACACCAAAAACTATGAATTTCCCCGCAAAACCACCCTAAACTCACCTGATCTTCTTCAAAACCCACAATCCACTCCCATTTCCCTTAAGGACCAACGAGAATCCAACTAAAACCCAACGGAGACCCCAAAACAAGTCAAAAACACCCCAAACAAGAACGGAATCACCCCCAAAACTGGAAGAAAATCCCCCAAAAACATAGATCCACCCCAAAACCACACTAAACCTACCTGATGTTCTCCAAAACACGCAATTTAAACTTTTCCAACATGATGAAAAACAAGAACCCAACAAAACCCAACGGAGACCCCAAAACATGTCAAAAACACCCCAAAAAAGAACTGGTTCAACCCCAACAACGAAAGAAAACCCCAAAAGACATAGATCCACACCAAAAATCCCCCTAAACCAACCTGAAGTTCTCCAAAACCCACAATTTACACTTTTCCACATTGATGACCATGGAAAACCCAACGAAACCCAACGGAGACCCCAAAACACGTCAAAAACACCCCCAAAATTAATTGGATCACCCCCCCCCCCAAAAAAAATAAAACAGAAGAAAACACCATATATCATTAATCCACCCCAAAAGTCCCCCTAAACCTACCTGATGTTCTCCAAAACCCACAATTTACACTTTTCCACCATGATGACAACGGAAAACACAACGAAACCCAACGAAGAACCCAAAACACGTCAGAAACACCCCAAAAATGAATTCGATCACACCAAAACTGGAACAAAATCCCCCAAAACCACAGATCCACCCCAAAAACACCCTAAATCTACCTGATGTTCTCCAAAACCCACAATTTTCACTTTTCCACCATGATGACCACGGAAAACCCAACGAAACCCAACGGAGACCACAAAACACGTCAAAAACACCCCAAACAAGAACAGGATCACCCCCAAAACCAAAGAAAATCCCCAAAAAGCACGGATCCAATCCCAAAACCACTCTAAACCTACCTGATCTTCTCCAAATCCCAAAGTCCACTCCCAACCACCATAAAACCCATTAGGAACTCAACAAAACGCAACAGAAACCCCAAAACACCTCAAAAACACCCCAAAAGCAAACCGGATCAGAAGAAAATACGTGATTTAACCCCAAGAAAACCCTTAAACCTACCTGATCTTCTCCAAATCCCAAAATCCACTCCCACCCACCATAAAACCCATTAGGAACTCAACAAAACGCAACGGAAACCCAAAAAAACGTCAAAAACACCCCAAAAAAGAACTGGATCAGAAGAAAAAAAAAACAAAACTATGCATTTCCCTCCCAAATCACCCTAAACTCACCTGATCTTCTTCAAAACCCACAATCCACTCCCATTTAGCTTAACGACCAACGAGAACCCAACAAAACCCAACGGAGACCCCAAAAACGTCAAAAACACCCCAAAAAAGAACTGGTTCAACCCCAACAACGAAAGAAAACCCCAAAAGACATAGATCCACACCAAAAATCCCCCTAAACCAACCTGAAGTTCTCCAAAACCCACAATTTACACTTTTCCACATTGATGACCATGGAAAACCCAACGAAACCCAACGGAGACCCCAAAACACGTCAAAAACACCCCCAAAATTAATTGGATCACCCCCCCCAAAAAAAAAAAAAACAGAAGAAAACCCCATATATCATGAATCCACCCCAAAAGTCCCCCTAAACCTACCTGATGTTCTCCAAAACCCACAATTTACACTTTTCCACCATGATGACAACGGAAAACACAACGAAACCCAACGAAGAACCCAAAACACGTCAGAAACACCCCAAAAATGAATTCGATCACCCCAAAACTGGAACAAAATCCCCCAAAACCACAGATCCACCCCAAAAACACCCTAAATCTACCTGATGTTCTCCAAAACCCACAATTTTCACTTTTCCACCATGATGACCACGGAAAACCCAACGAAACCCAACGGAGACCACAAAACACGTCAAAAACACCCCAAACAAGAACAGGATCACCCCCAAAACCAAAGAAAACCCCAAAAAGCACGGATCCAATCCCAAAACCACTCTAAACGTACCTGATGTTCTCCAAATCCAAATGTCCACTCCCAACCACCATAAAACCCATTAGGAACTCAACGAAACCCAACGGAAACCCCAAAACACCTCAAAAACACCCCAAAAAAGAACTGAATCAGAAGAAAAAACACCAAAAACTATGAATTTCCCCGCAAAACCACCCTAAACTCACCTGATCTTCTTCAAAACCCACAATCCACTCCCATTTCCCTTAAGGACCAACGAGAATCCAACTAAAACCCAACGGAGACCCCAAAACAAGTCAAAAACACCCCAAACAAGAACGGAATCACCCCCAAAACTGGAAGAAAATCCACAAAAAACATAGATCCACCCCAAAACCACACTAAACCTACCTGATGTTCTCCAAAACACGCAAGTTAAACTTTTCCAACAGGATGAAAAACAAGAACCCAACAAAACCCAACGGAGACACCAAAACATGTCAAAAACACCCCAAAAAAGAACGGGATCACCCCCAAAACTGGAAGAAAATTCCCCCCCCCAAAAATTTACAATTTTCACCAGGATGACCAACATGAACCAAACGAAAACCCAAAACGAGACACCAAAACACGTCAAAAACACCCCAAAAAAGAAAGGGATCACCCATAAACTGGAAGAAAATCCCCAAAAAGCACAGATCCAATCCCAAAACCAGCCTAAACCTACCTGATGTTCTCCAAAACCCACAAATTTACCCTTTTCCACCATGATGACCATGGAAAACCCAACGAAACCCAATGGAGACAAAAAACATGTCAAAAAAAAAAAAAAAAACAAACAAAAAAGAACAGGATCTCCCCAAAAAAACAGAAGAAAAACCCAAATGCCATAGATCCACCCCAAAAGTCCCCCTAAGCCTACCTGATGTTCTCCAAAACCCACAATTTACCCTTTTTCACAATGATGACCAACGAGAACCCAACAAATCCCAACGGACAACCCCAAAACACGTCAAAAACACCCCAAAAAAGAACAGGATCACCCCAAAAAACAGAAGAAAACCCCAAATACCATGAATCCACCCCAAAAGTCCCCCTAAACCTACCTGAAGTTCTCCAAAACCCACAATTTACCCTTTTCCACCAAGATGCCAACAGAAAACCCAACAAAACCCAACAGAGACATCAAAACATGTCAAAAACACCCCAAAAAAGAACGGGAGAACCCCCAAAACTGGAAGAAAATCCCCAAAAAGCATGGATCCAATCCCAAAACCACCCTAAACCTACCTGATCTTCTCCAAATCCCAAAGTCCACTCCCAACCACCATAAAACCCATTAGGAACTCAACAAAACGCAACAGAAACCCCAAAACACCTCAAAAACACCCCAAAAGCAAACCGGATCAGAAGAAAATACGTGATTTAACCCCAAGAAAACCCTTAAACCTACCTGATCTTCTCCAAATCCCAAAATCCACTCCCACCCACCATAAAACCCATTAGGAACTCAACAAAACGCAACGGAAACCCAAAAAAACGTCAAAAACACCCCAAAAAAGAACTGGATCAGAAGAAAAAAAAAACAAAACTATGCATTTCCCTCCCAAATCACCCTAAACTCACCTGATCTTCTTCAAAACCCACAATCCACTCCCATTTAGCTTAACGACCAACGAGAACCCAACAAAACCCAACGGAGACCCCAAAAACGTCAAAAACACCCCAAAAAAGAACTGGTTCAACCCCAACAACGAAAGAAAACCCCAAAAGACATAGATCCACACCAAAAATCCCCCTAAACCAACCTGAAGTTCTCCAAAACCCACAATTTACACTTTTCCACATTGATGACCATGGAAAACCCAACGAAACCCAACGGAGACCCCAAAACACGTCAAAAACACCCCCAAAATTAATTGGATCACCCCCCCCAAAAAAAAAAAAAACAGAAGAAAACCCCATATATCATGAATCCACCCCAAAAGTCCCCCTAAACCTACCTGATGTTCTCCAAAACCCACAATTTACACTTTTCCACCATGATGACAACGGAAAACACAACGAAACCCAACGAAGAACCCAAAACACGTCAGAAACACCCCAAAAATGAATTCGATCACCCCAAAACTGGAACAAAATCCCCCAAAACCACAGATCCACCCCAAAAACACCCTAAATCTACCTGATGTTCTCCAAAACCCACAATTTACACTTTTCCACCATGATGACCACGGAAAACACAACGAAACCCAACGGAGACCACAAAACACGTCAAAAACACCCCAAACAAGAACAGGATCACCCCCAAAACCAAAGAAAACCCCAAAAAGCACGGATCCAATCCCAAAACCACTCTAAACGTACCTGATGTTCTCCAAATCCAAATGTCCACTCCCAACCACCATAAAACCCATTAGGAACTCAACGAAACCCAACGGAAACCCCAAAACACCTCAAAAACACCCCAAAAAAGAACTGAATCAGAAGAAAAAACACCAAAAACTATGAATTTCCCCGCAAAACCACCCTAAACTCACCTGATCTTCTTCAAAACCCACAATCCACTCCCATTTCCCTTAAGGACCAACGAGAATCCAACTAAAACCCAACGGAGACCCCAAAACAAGTCAAAAACACCCCAAACAAGAACGGAATCACCCCCAAAACTGGAAGAAAATCCCCCAAAAACATAGATCCACCCCAAAACGACACTAAACCTACCTGATGTTCTCCAAAACACGCAAGTTAAACTTTTCCAACAGGATGAAAAACAAGAACCCAACAAAACCCAACGGAGACCCCAAAACATGTCAAAAACACCCCAAAAAAGAACGGGATCACCCCCAAAACTGGAAGAAAATTCCCCCCCAAAAAATTTACAATTTTCACCAGGATGACCAACATGAACCAAACGAAAACCCAAAACGAGACACCAAAACACGTCAAAAACACCCCAAAAAAGAAAGGGATCACCCATAAACTGGAAGAAAATCCCCAAAAAGCACAGATCCAATCCCAAAACCAGCCTAAACCTACCTGATGTTCTCCAAAACCCACAAATTTACCCTTTTCCACCATGATGACCATGGAAAACCCAACGAAACCCAATGGAGACAAAAAACATGTCAAAAAAAAAAACAAAAACAAAAACAAAAACAAAAAAGAACAGGATCTCCCCAAAAAACAGAAGAAAAATCCAAATGCCATAGATCCACCCCAAAAGTCCCCCTAAGCCTACCTGATGTTCTCCAAAACCCACAATTTACACTTTTCCACATTGATGACCATGGAAAACCCAACGAAACCCAACGGAGACCCCAAAACACGTCAAAAACACCCCCAAAATGAATTGGATCACACCCCCCCAAAAAAAAAAAAAAACAGAAGAAAACCCCATATATCATGAATCCACCCCAAAAGTCCCCCTAAACCTACCTGATGTTCTCCAAAACCCACAATTTACACTTTTCCACCATGATGACAACGGAAAACACAACGAAACCCAACGAAGAACCCAAAACACGTCAGAAACACCCCAAAAATGAATTCGATCACCCCAAAACTGGAACAAAATCCCCCAAAACCACAGATCCACCCCAAAAACACCCTAAATCTACCTGATGTTCTCCAAAACCCACAATTTTCACTTTTCCACCATGATGACCACGGAAAACCCAACGAAACCCAACGGAGACCACAAAACACGTCAAAAACACCCCAAACAAGAACAGGATCACCCCCAAAACCAAAGAAAACCCCAAAAAGCACGGATCCAATCCCAAAACCACTCTAAACGTACCTGATGTTCTCCAAATCCAAATGTCCACTCCCAACCACCATAAAACCCATTAGGAACTCAACGAAACCCAACGGAAACCCCAAAACACCTCAAAAACACCCCAAAAAAGAACTGAATCAGAAGAAAAAACACCAAAAACTATGAATTTCCCCGCAAAACCACCCTAAACTCACCTGATCTTCTTCAAAACCCACAATCCACTCCCATTTCCCTTAAGGACCAACGAGAATCCAACTAAAACCCAACGGAGACCCCAAAACAAGTCAAAAACACCCCAAACAAGAACAGGATAACCCCTAAAAAAGAAAGAAAACCCCAAAAAAACATAGATCCACCCCAAAACCACACTAAAACTACCTGATGTTCTCCAAATCCCAAAGTCCACTCCCAACAAACTTAAAACACATTAGGAAATCAACAAAACGCAACGGAAACCCCAAAACACGTCAAAAACACCACAAAAAAAAAAGCGGGATCACCCCCAAAACCGAAAGAAAACCCTAAAAGCCGTTGATCCACCCCAAAAGTCCCCCTAAACCTACCTGGTGTTCTCCAATACCCACAATTTACCCGTTTTCACCATGATGAACAACAAGAACCCAACAAAAACCAACGGAGACCCAAAAACACCTCAAAAACACCCCAAAAAGAACTGAATCAGAAGAAAAAACACCAAAAACTATGAATTTCCCCGCAAAACCACCCTAAACTCACCTGATCTTCTTCAAAACCCACAATCCACTCCCATTTCCCTTAAGGACCAACGAGAATCCAACTAAAACCCAACGGAGACCCCAAAACAAGTCAAAAACACCCCAAACAAGAACGGAATCACCCCCAAAACTGGAAGAAAATCCCCAAAAAACATAGATCCACCCCAAAACCACACTAAACCTACCTGATGTTCTCCAAAACACGCAAGTTAAACTTTTCCAACATGATGAAAAACAAGAACCCAACAAAACCCAACGGAGACCCCAAAACATGTCAAAAACACCCCAAAAAAGAACGGGATCACCCCCAAAACTGGAAGAAAATTCCCCCCCCAAAAATTTACAATTTTCACCAGGATGACCAACATGAACCAAAAGAAAACCCAAAAGGAGACACCAAAACACGTCAAAAACACCCCAAAAAAGAAAGGGACCACCCATAAACTGGAAGAAAATCCCCAAAAAGCACAGATCCAATCCCAAAACCAGCCTAAACCTACCTGATGTTCTCCAAAACCCACAAATTTACCCTTTTCCACCATGATGACCATGGAAAACCCAACGAAACCCAATGGAGACAAAAAACATGTCAAAAAAAAAAAAAAACAAAACAAAACAAAAAAGAACAGGATCTCCCCAAAAAACAGAAGAAAAAACCAAATGCCATAGATCCACCCCAAAAGTCCCCCTAAGCCTACCTGATGTTCTCCAAAACCCACAATTTACACTTTCTCACCAGGATGACCAACATGAACCAAACGAAAACCCAAAACGAGACACCAAAACACGTCAAAAACACCCCAAAAATAAAGGTATCACCCATAAACTGGAAGAAAATCCCCAAAAAGCACGGATCCAATCCCAAAAACACCCTAAACCTACCTGATGTTCTCCAAAACCCACAATTTACCATTTTCCACCACGATGACCAACGAGTAAACAACAAAACCCAACGGAGACCTCCAAACACCTCAAAAATTTCCCAAAAAAGAGCAGGACCACCCAAAGAAACAGAAGAAAACACCAAAAAACATGACTCTGCCCCAAAAGTCCCCCTAAACCTTCCTGATGTTCTCCAAAAGCCACAATTTACACTTTTTCACTATGATGACCAACAAGAACCCAACTAAAACCCAACGGAGACCCCAAAACACGTCATAAACACCCCAAAAAAGAACAGGATCACCCAAAAAAAAACAGAAGAAAAGCCCAAATACCATGAATCCACCCCAAAAGTCCCCTAAACCTACCTGAAGTTCTCCAAAACCCACAATTTACAATTTTCCACCACCATGACCACGGAAAACCCAAGGAATACCAACGGAGACCCCAAAACACGTCAAAAACACCCCAAAAAAGAACGGGATCACCCCCAAAAACGAAAGAAAATCCCCCAAAACCATAGATCCAATCCCAAAACCAACCCTAAACCTACCTGATGTTCTCCAAAACCAACAATTTCCCCTTTTCCACCATGATGACAACGGAAAACACAACGAAACCCAACGAAGAACCCAAAACACGTCAGAAACACCCCAAAAATGAATTCGATCACCCCAAAACTGGAACAAAATCCCCCAAAACCATAGATCCACCCCAAAAACACCCTAAATCTACCTGATGTTCTCCAAAACCCACAATTTACACTTTTCCACCATGATGACCACGGAAAACCCAACGAAACCCAACGGAGACCCCAAAACACGTCAAAAACACGCCGAAAACCATCTGGATCACTAGAAAAAACAGAAGAAAACCCTAAAAACCATGAATCTGCCCCAAAAGTCCTCATAAACCTACCTGATGTTCTCCAAAACCCACAATTTACACTTTTCCACCATGATGACCACGGAAAACCCAACGAAACCCAACGGAGACCACAAAACACGTCAAAAACACCCCAAACAAGAACAGGATCACCCCCAAAACCAAAGAAAACCCCAAAAAGCACGGATCCAATCCCAAAACCACTCTAAACGTACCTGATGTTCTCCAAATCCAAATGTCCACTCCCAACCACCATAAAACCCATTAGGAACTCAACGAAACCCAACGGAAACCCCAAAACACCTCAAAAACACCCCAAAAAAGAACTGAATCAGAAGAAAAAACACCAAAAACTATGAATTTCCCCGCAAAACCACCCTAAACTCACCTGATCTTCTTCAAAACCCACAATCCACTCCCATTTCCCTTAAGGACCAACGAGAATCCAACTAAAACCCAACGGAGACCCCAAAACAAGTCAAAAACACCCCAAACAAGAACAGGATAACCCCTAAAAAAGAAAGAAAACCCCAAAAAAACATAGATCCACCCCAAAACCACACTAAAACTACCTGATGTTCTCCAAATCCCAAAGTCCACTCCCAACAAACTTAAAACACATTAGGAAATCAACAAAACGCAACGGAAACCCCAAAACACGTCAAAAACACCACAAAAAAAAAAGCGGGATCACCCCCAAAACCGAAAGAAAACCCTAAAAGCCGTTGATCCACCCCAAAAGTCCCCCTAAACCTACCTGGTGTTCTCCAATACCCACAATTTACCCGTTTTCACCATGATGAACAACAAGAACCCAACAAAAACCAACGGAGACCCAAAAACACCTCAAAAACACCCCAAAAAAGAACTGAATCAGAAGAAAAAACACCAAAAACTATGAATTTCCCCGCAAAACCACCCTAAACTCACCTGATCTTCTTCAAAACCCACAATCCACTCCCATTTCCCTTAAGGACCAACGAGAATCCAACTAAAACCCAACGGAGACCCCAAAACAAGTCAAAAACACCCCAAACAAGAACGGAATCACCCCCAAAACTGGAAGAAAATCCCCAAAAAACATAGATCCACCCCAAAACGACACTAAACCTACCTGATGTTCTCCAAAACACGCAATTTAAACTTTTCCAACATGATGAAAAACAAGAACCCAACAAAACCCAACGGAGACACCAAAACATGTTAAAAACACCCCAAAAAAGAACGGGATCACCCCCAAAACTGGAAGAAAATTCCCCCCCCAAAAATTTACAATTTTCACCAGGATGACCAACATGAACCAAACGAAAACCCAAAAGGAGACACCAAAACACGTCAAAAACACCCCAAAAAAGAAAGGGA
Organism: Aythya ferina; assembly: GCF_964211825.1. Lineage (NCBI taxonomy): Eukaryota > Metazoa > Chordata > Aves > Anseriformes > Anatidae > Aythya > Aythya ferina. The sequence continues at coordinate 21,469 of NW_028181291.1, read as the reverse complement.
CCACCCATAAACTGGAAGAAAATCCCCAAAAAGCACAGATCCAATCCCAAAACCAGCCTAAACCTACCTGATGTTCTCCAAAACCCACAAATTTACCCTTTTCCACCATGATGACCATGGAAAACCCAACGAAACCCAATGGAGACAAAAAACATGTCAAAAAAAAAAAAACAAAACAAAACAAAAAAGAACAGGATCTCCCCAAAAAACAGAAGAAAAAACCAAATGCCATAGATCCACCCCAAAAGTCCCCCTAAGCCTACCTGATGTTCTCCAAAACCCACAATTTACCATTTTCCACCACGATGACCAACGAGTAAACAACAAAACCCAACGGAGACCTCCAAACACCTCAAAAATTTCCCAAAAAAGAGCAGGACCACCCCAAGAAACAGAAGAAAACACCAAAAAACATGACTCTGCCCCAAAAGTCCCCCTAAACCTACCTGATGTTCTCCAAAACCCACAATTTACACTTTTTCACTATGATGACCAACAAGAACCCAACTAAAACCCAACGGAGACCCCAAAACACGTCATAAACACCCCAAAAAAGAACAGGATCACCCAAAAAAAAACAGAAGAAAAGCCCAAATACCATGAATCCACCCCAAAAGTCCCCTAAACCTACCTGTAGTTCTCCAAAACCCACAATTTACAATTTTCCACCACCATGACCACGGAAAACCCAAGGAATACCAACGGAGACCCCAAAACACGTCAAAAACACCCCAAAAAAGAACGGGATCACCCCCAAAAACGAAAGAAAATCCCCCAAAACCATAGATCCAATCCCAAAACCAACCTAAACCTACCTGATGTTCTCCAAAACCAACAATTTCCCCTTTTCCACCATGATGACAACGGAAAACACAACGAAACCCAACGAAGAACCCAAAACACGTCAGAAACACCCCAAAAATGAATTCGATCACCCCAAAACTGGAACAAAATCCCCCAAAACCATAGATCCACCCCAAAAACACCCTAAATCTACCTGATGTTCTCCAAAACCCACAATTTACACTTTTCCACCATGATGACCACGGAAAACCCAACGAAACCCAACGGAGACCCCAAAACACGTCAAAAACACGCCGAAAACCAACTGGATCACTAGAAAAACAGAAGAAAACCCTAAAAACCATGAATCTGCCCCAAAAGTCCTCATAAACCTACCTGATGTTCTCCAAAACCCACAATTTTCACTTTTCCACCATGATGACCACGGAAAACCCAACGAAACCCAACGGAGACCACAAAACACGTCAAAAACACCCCAAACAAGAACAGGATCACCCCCAAAACCAAAGAAAACCCCAAAAAGCACGGATCCAATCCCAAAACCACTCTAAACGTACCTGATGTTCTCCAAATCCAAATGTCCACTCCCAACCACCATAAAACCCATTAGGAACTCAACGAAACCCAACGGAAACCCCAAAACACCTCAAAAACACCCCAAAAAAGAACTGAATCAGAAGAAAAAACACCAAAAACTATGAATTTCCCCGCAAAACCACCCTAAACTCACCTGATCTTCTTCAAAACCCACAATCCACTCCCATTTCCCTTAAGGACCAACGAGAATCCAACTAAAACCCAACGGAGACCCCAAAACAAGTCAAAAACACCCCAAACAAGAACAGGATAACCCCTAAAAAAGAAAGAAAACCCCAAAAAAACATAGATCCACCCCAAAACCACACTAAACCTACCTGATGTTCTCCAAATCCCAAAGTCCACTCCCAACAAACTTAAAACACATTAGGAAATCAACAAAACGCAACGGAAACCCCAAAACACGTCAAAAACACCACAAAAAAAAAAGCGGGATCACCCCCAAAACCGAAAGAAAACCCTAAAAGCCGTTGATCCACCCCAAAAGTCCCCCTAAACCTACCTGGTGTTCTCCAATACCCACAATTTACCCGTTTTCACCATGATGAACAACAAGAACCCAACAAAAACCAACGGAGACCCAAAAACACCTCAAAAACACCCCAAAAAAGAACTGAATCAGAAGAAAAAACACCAAAAACTATGAATTTCCCCGCAAAACCACCCTAAACTCACCTGATCTTCTTCAAAACCCACAATCCACTCCCATTTCCCTTAAGGACCAACGAGAATCCAACTAAAACCCAATGGAGACCCCAAAACAAGTCAAAAACACCCCAAACAAGAACGGAATCACCCCCAAAACTGGAAGAAAATCCCCAAAAAACATAGATCCACCCCAAAACGACACTAAACCTACCTGATGTTCTCCAAAACACGCAATTTAAACTTTTCCAACATGATGAAAAACAAGAACCCAACAAAACCCAACGGAGACCCCAAAACATGTCAAAAACACCCCAAAAAAGAACGGGATCACCCCCAAAACTGGAAGAAAATTCCCCCCCAAAAAATTTACAATTTTCACCAGGATGACCAACATGAACCAAACGAAAACCCAAAAGGAGACACCAAAACACGTCAAAAACACCCCAAAAAAGAAAGGGACCACCCATAAACTGGAAGAAAATCCCCAAAAAGCACAGATCCAATCCCAAAACCAGCCTAAACCTACCTGATGTTCTCCAAAACCCACAAATTTACCCTTTTCCACCATGATGACCATGGAAAACCCAACGAAACCCAATGGAGACAAAAAACATGTCAAAAAAAATAAACAAAACAAAACAAAAAAGAACAGGATCTCCCCAAAAAACAGAAGAAAAACCCAAATGCCATAGATCCACCCCAAAAGTCCCCCTAAGCCTACCTGATGTTCTCCAAAACCCACAATTTACCATTTTCCACCACGATGACCAACGAGTAAACAACAAAACCCAACGGAGACCTCCAAACACCTCAAAAATTTCCCAAAAAAGAGCAGGACCACCCCAAGAAACAGAAGAAAACACCAAAAAACATGACTCTGCCCCAAAAGTCCCCCTAAACCTACCTGATGTTCTCCAAAAGCCACAATTTACACTTTTTCACTATGATGACCAACAAGAACCCAACTAAAACCCAACGGAGACCCCAAAACACGTCATAAACACCCCAAAAAAGAACAGGATCACCCAAAAAAAAAACAGAAGAAAAGCCCAAATACCATGAATCCACCCCAAAAGTCCCCTAAACCTACCTGAAGTTCTCCAAAACCCACAATTTACAATTTTCCACCACCATGACCACGGAAAACCCAAGGAATACCAACGGAGACCCCAAAACACGTCAAAAACACCCCAAAAAAGAACGGGATCACCCCCAAAAACGAAAGAAAATCCCCCAAAACCATAGATCCAATCCCAAAACCAACCTAAACCTACCTGATGTTCTCCAAAACCAACAATTTCCCCTTTTCCACCATGATGACAACGGAAAACACAACGAAACCCAACGAAGAACCCAAAACACGTCAGAAACACCCCAAAAATGAATTCGATCACCCCAAAACTGGAACAAAATCCCCCAAAACCACAGATCCACCCCAAAAACACCCTAAATCTACCTGATGTTCTCCAAAACCCACAATTTTCACTTTTCCACCATGATGACCACGGAAAACCCAACGAAACCCAACGGAGACCACAAAACACGTCAAAAACACCCCAAACAAGAACAGGATCACCCCCAAAACCAAAGAAAACCCCAAAAAGCACGGATCCAATCCCAAAACCACTCTAAACGTACCTGATGTTCTCCAAATCCAAATGTCCACTCCCAACCACCATAAAACCCATTAGGAACTCAACGAAACCCAACGGAAACCCCAAAACACCTCAAAAACACCCCAAAAAAGAACTGAATCAGAAGAAAAAACACCAAACACTATGAATTTCCCCGCAAAACCACCCTAAACTCACCTGATCTTCTTCAAAACCCACAATCCACTCCCATTTCCCTTAACGACCAACAAGAATCCAACTAAAACCCAACGGAGACCCCAAAACAAGTCAAAAACACCCCAAACAAGAACGGAATCACCCCCAAAACTGGAAGAAAATCCCCAAAAAGCACAGATCCAATCCCAAAACCAGCCTAAACCTACCTGATGTTCTCCAAAACCCACAAATTTACCCTTTTCCACCATGATGACCATGGAAAACCCAACGAAACCCAATGGAGACAAAAAACATGTCAAAAAAAAAAAAACAAAACAAAACAAAAAAGAACAGGATCTCCCCAAAAAACAGAAGAAAAACCCAAATGCCATAGATCCACCCCAAAAGTCCCCCTAAGCCTACCTGATGTTCTCCAAAACCCACAATTTACACTTTCTCACCAGGATGACCAACATGAACCAAACGAAAACCCAAAACGAGACACCAAAACACGTCAAAAACACCCCAAAAATAAAGGGATCACCCATAAACTGGAAGAAAATCCCCAAAAAGCACGGATCCAATCCCAAAACCACCCTAAACCTACCTGAAGTTCTCCAAAACCCACAATTTACAATTTTCCACAACCATGACCACGGAAAACCCAAGGAATACCAACGGAGACCCCAAAACACGTCAAAAACACCCCAAAAAAGAACGGGATCACCCCCCAAAACGAAAGAAAATCCCCCAAAACCATAGATCCAATCCCAAAACCAACCTAAACCTACCTGATGTTCTCCAAAACCAACAATTTACCCTTTTCCAACATGATGACCACGGAAAACGCAACGAAACCCAATGGAGACCCCAAAACACGTCAAAAACACCCCCAAAATGAATTGGATCACCCCCCCCCCAAAAAAAAAAAAAAAACAGAAGAAAACCCCATATATCATGAATCCACCCCAAAAGTCCCCCTAAACCTACCTGATGTTCTCCAAAACCCACAATTTATACTTTTCCACCATGATGACAACGGAAAACACAACGAAACCCAACGAAGAACCCAAAACACAGCAGAAACACCCCAAAAATGAATTCGATCACCCCAAAACTGGAACAAAATCCCCCAAAACCATAGATCCACCCCAAAAACACCCTAAATCTACCTGATGTTCTCCAAAACCCACAATTTACACTTTTCCACCATGATGACCACGGAAAACCCAACGAAACCCAACGGAGACCACAAAACACGTCAAAAACACGCCGAAAACCAACTGGATCACTAGAAAAAACAGAAGAAAACCCTAAAAACCATGAATCTGCCCCAAAAGTCCTCATAAACCTACCTGATGTTCTCCAAAACCCACAATTTACACTTTTCCACCATGACGACCACGGAAAACCCAACGAAACCCAACGGAGACCACAAAACACGTCAAAAACACCCCAAACAAGAACAGGATCACCCCCAAAACCAAAGAAAACCCCAAAAAGCACGGATCCAATCCCAAAACCACTCTAAACGTACCTGATCTTCTCCAAATCCAAATGTCCACTCCCAACCACCATAAAACCCATTAGGAACTCAACGAAACCCAACGGAAACCCCAAAACACGTCAAAAACACCACCAAAAAAAGCGGGATCACCCCCAAAACCGAAAGAAAACCCTAAAAGCCGTTGATCCACCCCAAAAGTCCCCCTAAACCTACCTGATGTTCTCCAATACCCACAATTTACCCGTTTTCACCATGATGAACAACAAGAACCCAACAAAAACCAACGGAGACCCAAAAACACGTCAAAAACACCCCCAAAAATAACTGAATCAGAAGAAAAAACACCAAAAACTATGAATTTCCCCGCAAAACCACCCTAAACTCACCTGATCTTCTTCAAAACCCACAATCCACTCCCATTTCCCTTAAGGACCAACGAGAATCCAACTAAAACCCAACGGAGACCCCAAAACAAGTTAAAAACACCCCAAACAAGAACAGGATAACCCCTAAAAAAGAAAGAAAACCCCAAAAAAACATAGATCCACCACAAAACCACACTAAACCTACCTGATGTTCTCCAAATCCCAAAGTCCACTCCCAACAAACTTAAAACACATTAGGAAATCAACAAAACGCAACGGAAACCCCAAAACACGTCAAAAACACCACAAAAAAAAAAGCGGGATCACCCCCAAAACCGAAAGAAAACCCTAAAAGCCGTTGATCCACCCCAAAAGTCCCCCTAAACCTACCTGATGTTCTCCAATACCCACAATTTACCCGTTTTCACCATGATGAACAACAAGAACCCAACAAAAACCAACGGAGACCCAAAAACACGTCAAAAACACCCCAAAAAATAACTGAATCAGAAGAAAAAACACCAAAAACTATGAATTTCCCCACAAAACCACCCTAAACTCACCTGATCTTCTTCAAAACCCACAATCCACTCCCATTTCCCTTAAGGACCAACGAGAATCCAACTAAAACCCAACGGAGACCCCAAAACAAGTCAAAAACACCCCAAACAAGAACGGAATCACCCCCAAAACTGGAAGAAAATCCCCAAAAAACATAGATCCACCCCAAAACCACACTAAACCTACCTGATATTCTCCAAAACACGCAATTTAAACTTTTCCAACAGGATGAAAAACAAGAACCCAACAAAACCCAACGGAGACCCCAAAACATGTCAAAAACACCCCAAAAAAGAACGGGATCACCCCCAAAACTGGAAGAAAATTCCCCCCCCCAAAATTTACAATTTTCACCAGGATGACCAATATGAACCAAACGAAAACCCAAAAGGAGACACCAAAACACGTCAAAAACACCCCAAAAAAGAAAGGGATCACCCATAAACTGGAAGAAAATCCCCAAAAAGCACAGATCCAATCCCAAAACCAGCCTAAACCTACCTGATGTTCTCCAAAACCCACAAATTTACCCTTTTCCACCATGATGACCATGGAAAACCCAACGAAACCCAATGGAGACAAAAAACATGTCAAAAAAAAAAAAAAAAAAAAAAAAAAAAAAAAAAAGAACAGGATCTCCCCAAAAAACAGAAGAAAAACCCAAATGCCATAGATCCACCCCAAAAGTCCCCCTAAGCCTACCTGATGTTCTCCAAAACCCACAATTTACCCTTTTTCACAATGATGACCAACGAGAACCCAACAAAACCCAACGGACAACCCCAAAACACGTCAAAAACACCCCAAAAAAGAACAGGATCACCCCAAAAAACAGAAGAAAACCCCAAATACCATGAATCCACCCCAAAAGTCCCCCTAAACCTACCTGAAGTTCTCCAAAACCCACAATTTACCCTTTTCCACCAAGATGCCAACAGAAAACCCAACAAAACCCAACAGAGACATCAAAACATGTCAAAAACACCCCAAAAAAGAACGGGAGAACCCCCAAAACTGGAAGAAAATCCCCAAAAAGCATGGATCCAATCCCAAAACCACCCTAAACCTACCTGATCTTCTCCAAATCCCAAAGTCCACTCCCAACCACCATAAAACCCATTAGGAACTCAACAAAACGCAACGGAAACCCCAAAACACCTCAAAAACACCCCAAAAGCAAACCGGATCAGAAGAAAATACGTGATTTAACCCCAAGAAAACCCTTAAACCTACCTGATCTTCTCCAAATCCTAAAATCCACTCCCACCCACCATAAAACCCATTAGGAACTCAACAAAACGCAACGGAAACCCAAAAAAACGTCAAAAACACCCCAAAAAAGAACTGGATCAGAAGAAAAAAAAAAACAAAACTATGCATTTCCCTCCCAAATCACCCTAAACTCACCTGATCTTCTTCAAAACCCACAATCCACTCCCATTTAGCTTAACGACCAACGAGAACCCAACAAAACCCAACGGAGACCCCAAAAACGTCAAAAACACCCCAAAAAAGAACTGGTTCAACCCCAACAACGAAAGAAAACCCCAAAAGCCATAGATCCACACCAAAAATCCCCCTAAACCAACCTGAAGTTCTCCAAAACCCACAATTTACACTTTTCCACATTGATGACCATGGAAAACCCAACGAAACCCAACGGAGACCCCAAAACACGTCAAAAACACCCCCAAAATGAATTGGATCACCCCCCCCCCAAAAAAAAAAAAAAACAGAAGAAAACCCCATATATCAGGAATCCACCCCAAAAGTCCCCCTAAACCTACCTGATGTTCTCCACAACCCACAATTTACACTTTTCCACCATGATGACAACGGAAAACACAACGAAACCCAACGAAGAACCCAAAACACGTCAGAAACACCCCAAAAATGAAATCGATCACCCCAAAACTGGAACAAAATCCCCCAAAACCACAGATCCACCCCAAAAACACCCTAAATCTACCTGATGTTCTCCAAAACCCACAATTTTCACTTTTCCACCATGATGACCACGGAAAACACAACGAAACCCAACGGAGACCACAAAACACGTCAAAAACACCCCAAACAAGAACAGGATCACCCCCAAAACCAAAGAAAACCCCAAAAAGCACGGATCCAATCCCAAAACCACTCTAAACGTACCTGATGTTCTCCAAATCCAAATGTCCACTCCCAACCACCATAAAACCCATTAGGAACTCAACGAAACCCAACGGAAACCCCAAAACACCTCAAAAACACCCCAAAAAAGAACTGAATCAGAAGAAAAAACACCAAAAACTATGAATTTCCCCGCAAAACCACCCTAAACTCACCTGATCTTCTTCAAAACCCACAATCCACTCCCATTTCCCTTAAGGACCAACGAGAATCCAACTAAAACCCAACGGAGACCCCAAAACAAGTCAAAAACACCCCAAACAAGAACGGAATCACCCCCAAAACTGGAAGAAAATCCCCAAAAAACATAGATCCACCCCAAAACGACACTAAACCTACCTGATGTTCTCCAAAACACGCAAGTTAAACTTTTCCAACATGATGAAAAACAAGAACCCAACAAAACCCAACGGAGACCCCAAAACATGTCAAAAACACCCCAAAAATGAATTGGATATCCCCCCCCCAAAAAAACAGAAGAAAACCCCAAATACCATGAATCCACCCCAAAAGTCCCCCTAAACCTACCTGATGTTCTCCAAAACCCACAATTTACACTTTTCCACCATGATGACCACGGAAAACCCAACGAAACCCAACGGTTTTAAGAAAATTAAGCAAAAGAATTTTCATAGTGTCTAGGCAAGCATTATGCAGCTCCTTACTTCAGCAGGGAGCTTTCGCAACTCCCGCTCCTCAAACAGAACTCCTTGTTTTTATAATACAAAAGACAATGAACAAACATTTATGGTGTATTGCCCTAAGTTTTTGGGTTAGGGTTTTTTGCGTCTTAATGTTTTGGGGTTAGGGTTTGGAGCGCCCTAAGTTTTTGGGCTAGGGCTTTGAGCATTCCTAACGTTTTGGGTTGGGTTTGGGTTTTGAGCATCCTAAGATTTTGGGTTGGGGGTTTTAGGCATAGGTCTTCAGGGGTTTAGTGTGGTAAATAGTTTGGGTTAGGTCTGTAGGGGTTTCGAGGTTTTTTGGATGTTAGGGCTTGAGGCTTTTTTTGTAAGGGCGGTGAGGGTTCCAGTGAGTGCTGGTAAACGCAGTTCTCGAGCACTCGGCCTGTGATTGGCCATGCTGGCTGTGAGGGGAATGCTGGTAGGTGTAGTTTTCCGGCACTGGGAGGCCATGTTGTGTGCCCAGAGCATGCCGGGAGATGTAGTTCTCGGGACTCCGGACTTCCGGGAGGCCATGTTGCATACCCAGAGTATGCCGGGAAATGTAGTTTTAGGATTCAGGACTTCCGGGAGGCCATGTTGAATGCCCAGAGCATACCGGGAGATGTAGTTCTCGGGAACTAGGGTTAGGGGCTAGGGCTGGGGCTAGAGTTAGGGTTTCGGGTGAGGGTTGGGGTTGGGGGTTATTGTTAGGCTTAGTGGTTTAGGGTTAGGCTTAGAGGGTTATGGTTAGGGATAGGTTAGGGGTAGGTTTAGAGGGTTAGGGTAAGGGTTAGGGGTTAGGGGTTGGGACTGTGGTTAGGCTTAGGGTAAGGGTTAGGGTGAGGGTATTAGGGTTAGGGTTTGGGTTCAGATTAGGGTAAGGGTAAGGGCAAAGGTAAGTGTTAGGGTAAGGGTTAGGGTAAGGCTTAGGGTGAGGATAAGGTTTAGGGAAAGGGTTAGGTTTAGGGTAAGGGTTGGGGTAAGGGTTAAAGTAAGGGTAAGAGTTAAGGTAAAGGATAGAGTAATGGTAAGTATAAGGGTAGGGTAAGGATTAGGGTAAGGGTAAGGATTAGGGTTAGGTTTAGGGTAAGAATAAGGGTAAGCTAATGGTTAGGATAAGGGTTAGGGTAAAGGTTTTCATTTGTTAAAGCTGAAACGCAGTATGCAATCTGGGACGTCACAGCCAGAGCTGCCTATGGCAAGGTGAGAGAGGAAAAGATGGAGCAGATGTTCTACTCCTAGTTTTTTCTTTATACGTAAATAAAAGTTTGAGCTAATTCCAGTTGGAAGAGTTCCAATTACTTGCTTGGTCATAATGTCTTTTAATATTGAAAGCTGCAGCAAAAGCATGGGGATTTTTGCTACTAGAAACACCCTAGTTCTCTTGTCTGCACTATGCATGCTTTTGAGCTAAAACTGATTAAAAAATGAAAAGAAAAATCACACACGCACACAAAAAAAAAAAAACCACCACAGCTGCTGCTGCTGCTCTCTTCCTACTTCCTTGTGCTTTGCCCCTACCCTTCCCAGGTGATTGGGTTTGGGTGCTAGTCGGGGCCAAATGGTATGTGAGTCCCAGGCATCCCCTCAGAGAGCTCATTCTGCTTGGGCTGCTCTTTGGGGTGTTTGTTTTTCCTTCGGTCAGTTGCAGGCTTCTTCAGGTGGATGAGAGTTTATGGACTGATGCGTTTCCAAGTAGCGAGGGGTACGCACATCTTTTTGAGGTAACAGCTAGTAGGATCTGTTAGAATAATGTAGTACTTGGTGCCTTTATTGCATGCAGTTCTTTATCAGGTGAGTAACTGTTGTGAGTAACTGAAGTCAATGTTACTTGGTGTGTTTGCTATGCAGTGCCTGTGCGGACTATTGCACGAGACACAGCTTTCTGACATCTGGCCCAGCAACTACTAAATAAGGGGAGGGGAGAAGCTGAAGAACAACCAAAGGACAAAGCCTGGGAGGAAGACTACGAGCCTTCAGTACGAGCGGCCCCCAGAGGGACCACCGGAGACTAATAACGCCTGCACCAGTGGGAGGGTTTGGATTCTGGGAACTAATTAGAATAACCCTGCCTTTTGTAGAAGTAGTAATGAATATGTATTAGCCTAGCAGCATAAAAACCAGCCGCCTGATGTAACTTGTGTGCTGTTCCTCCTGAACATCCACTACGCATTTGAGGCCCTGCTTCCCAGGACGTGGCCGAACACCGCTCGCTGATGGGAAGTAGAGAATAATTTTTTCTCTCTCGGTGCTTCCATGCGGACTTTTGTTTCTTTTGTTTCTTTTTCTCCCCATTTCCTTTCCCTTTATTTATACCTTTCTTATTTCAAACCTCGAGTTCTCTGTGTTGTATTTTCTCCCCCTTCTTCTTTGAGGAGAGGGGGAGTGAGAGAGCGGTTGTGGTGGAGCTCGGCTGCCTACCTGAGTAAAACCACCACAGTCCTTTTTGGCGCCCAACGTGGGGCTCGAGGGTTGAGATAACAGTAGTATTGATTGAAGTATTTACAACTAACATATTGGTTGTCATAATGCTCGGTTTTCTGGTAATACTTTTCTCTGTGGATATGTTGTATGTAGCCCACTCTCTGTTTTCTTTTTTCCTTTACATCCGATCGGAGAAAACGTTGAAGTCTGTGCTTGTTTTTTTTATCATGTTGTGCTGTAACATACTGGCCTTCAGTTTGGTTTGGTATTCAAGCCCGGCATTGTTATCCTCCTGGTCTCCTGGAGATTATCTTATTGACAATATTAAGAATTACAGTGCCTTCTTTTTTGCCCCCAGCAGTCAATCAGTGAATAATATCGGGTGTGGTGCCTTCTACTTTTCTCCCTGTGGGCTAATTACAGCAGCCTTTCAGTATCTTGGATACCCCTGGTGAGATATTATCCTCCTCTTACTAGGTGTAGTGTTTGTCTTCTTCCCCAAGGCAAAGCAGTTTATTAAGAATATTATCCAAAGACCTGTCCCCAGACAAAGTTGTGGGTGGCAAGGTGTGTGGGGGGATTTGGGCAGGTACCTATCACGGTTTTCTCCTCCAATGGTTCTAAATTTCACCCCTGAACAAGTACAAAATCCAAGAAAGCTGGTAGAAAGATGTATGCCCTGACCCTGGCAATACTAGAGAACTCCGCCAGCTGGCTGCACTCTGCTGGGGTCTGGCTTACGCCTATCAGATGTCAATTAACATTGCTCAGCACCCTCAAGGGGATAGGGAGGTTCTTGAATTTGATGATGAGACAGCACACACTGTGACCACCCCAGAGGACCGACCATCTTTGGTATCAGTCGCCCCTGTAGTAAAGACGAAACAGTGGAAACGGAGATCAGGTCGTTTAGTAAGGGAAGGAGCTCCTCCTATGGATGAGGGAGAAGAGGAAAAGGCAAGCGGCTCTAAAGCAGCGTTATCACGGCAACATCACGAAGAAGAGACTGAAATCATAGATGAATCAGAAACTACTCGGTCTCTATCCTTGAGTGAGCTGCGAGAAATACGAAAAGACTTCAGTCGCCGTCCAGGTGAGCACATCCTCACTTGGCTGCTTCGACGCTGGGATAGTGGGGCCAATACCCAACAGCTAGAAGGCAACGAAGCCAAGCAGCTGGGATCCCTTTCTAGAGAAAGGCTCACTGACAGAGTAATTGGAAGAGAGGCACAAGTTATCAGCCTCTGGAGGCGAATCCTAACAGCTGTGATAGAAAGGTATCCCCACAAAGAGGGGATACCAAGTAAACAAATGGACCACTATGGATAAGGGACCACTGTGGATATGGATAAGATTCCAGCAGCTGTGGGAATTAGCTGTGCTGGAGATACTTTATAGTGATTTAAACAACGCCCAGGCACCTAAAGACCCCGATGAAGTCCAATGCACAGCGTCCAAGTGGCGGAAGTTTGTACGGGCTGCACCCCCAACACATGCCAGCACACTGGCAGTCATGGGTTAGGACGAGGGGATGGGGCCAACTGTGGACAACGTGTCCAATCAACTTCATAAATATTAAGAAAATCTCTCTGCCCCAGTACGGGGCTGCATTTTACTGTGGAGAGACTGTCCCAACGTTTAGATGAACACATAGCTTCGTCCTCACCTAGACGGAAAAAATCTTTCGGCCTTCAAGCACCAGCAGTCCCCAGCTCAAACAAGGGAGAATCCGGGATGCACACCTCGAGGTACCTTGTGGTTTTATTTACTTGAGCACGGGGAAGATATGAGGAAGTGGGACGGTGACCCGACCTCGGCCCTAGCTGCTCGGCTACGTGAGCTACGGAAAGATACAGCAGCAACAAAGAGGGCCCCTAGGAGGATTGCTGCCCCAGTTTCTGTTGAACAGTCCCCCAGAGGGAGTAGAAGGAACAGTAATACTCCTGACCCTGATGAAGAGACTTCTCCTTCACGTTTGGAAGAAATAATTGATAGATACTCCGACGAGGACTAGTGGGGCCCTGCCTCTGGCCAGGTAGAGGAGAGGGACAACTGGATTTACTGGACTGTGTGGATTCGATGGCCTGGCACACCGGAACCGCAAAAATAGAAAGCTTTAGTGGACACAGGCGCACAGTGTACCCTAATGCCGTCAGGCCAAGGGGCAGAACCCATCTCTATCTCCGGAGTGACGGGGAGATCCCAAGAGCTAACCATATTGGAAGCTGAAGTGAGTCTAACGGGGAATGAGTGGCAAAAGCACCCCATCGTGACTGGCCCAGAGGCTCCGTGCACCGTCGGCATAGACTACCTCAGGAAAGGGTACCTCAAGGATCCAACAGGGTACCGGTGGGCTTTTGGCATAGCTGCCTTGAGCACAGAGAAGATTAAGCAGCTGTCTACCCTGCCTGGTCTCTCACAAGTCCCTTCTGCTGTAGGATTGCTGAGGATTGAAGAACAGCAAGTGCCAATTGCGACTACAACTGTGCACCGGCGGCAATAGCGCACCAACCGAGACTCCCTGATTCCTCTCCATGAGTTAGTTCACCATCTGGAGAGCCAAGGAGTGATCAGCAAGACTCATTCACCTTTTAACAGTCCTATATGGCCAGTGCGAAAGTCCAATAGCGAGTGGAGGCTAACAGTGGACTATCGAGGACTGAATGAAGTCACACCACCACTAGGTGCAGCAGTGCCAGACATACTAGAACTCCAGTACGAACTAGAGTCAAAGGCAGCCAAGTGGAATGCTACTATCGATACTGCTAATGCATTTTTCTCTATCCGTCTAGCAGCAGCATGCAGGCCACAATTTGCTTTCACTTGGAGGGGCATTCAGTATACTTGGAATCGACTGCCCCAGGGGTGGAAACACAGCCCTGCCATCTGCCATGGACTGATCCAGACGACACTGGAACAGGGGAACGCTCCTGAACACCTGCAGTATATCGATGATATCATCGTATGGGGTAACACAGCAGAAGAAGTTTTTGGGAAAGGGAAGAAAATAATTCCAATTCTCCTGAAAGCTGGATTTGCCATTAAACAGAAAAAGGTCAAGGGACCTGCACAGGAAATCCAGTTCTTGGTGGTAAAATGGCAGGATGGACGTCGCCACATTCCGACGGATGTGATCAACAAAATAACAGTTCTGTCTCCGCCAACCAGCAAAAAAGAAACAGACGCGTTCCTAGGTCTTGTGGGATTTTGGAGAATGCATGTGCCAGGCTATAGTCAGCTTGTGAGTCCTCTATATTGAGTGACTCGAAAGAGGAACTGACCATTGAGGCCATCACACAGGTTACCCATCAGTGTGAGACCTGTGCTGCAATCAAACGAGCCATGAGGGGAAAGTCTCCCTGGAATAGGCGGAGATGGCTTGGATTTCGATCTGGTGAGGTCTGGCAGATTGACTACATCGGACCACTTCCACAAACCCGCCAAGGCAAACGGTACATACTCACCATGGAAGAAGCAACTACTGGGTGGCTGGAAACATACCCTGTAAACCATGCCACGGCCCGAAACACTATCTTGGGCCTGGAAAGACAAGTGCTGTGGGATTGCACTCGTGGAATTGTCTTTGCCCAAGGTCCAGGGTATACCTGGTGGGTGATGCAGAAAGATGGGGATATCAAGTGTGTGCCTCAAGGAGATTTAACACTGGGAGAAAATTAATCTGTCATCCAAGTTATGTGTTGTAGGAGGACACTGCAGAACCAATGAAAGGTCAACTTTGCAAGGAACCAGGCAAGTGCAACAGTGATGTGAGCTAAGCTGGTGCTGGTGTCAAGAAAACCAACTTCGCCTGCCCTGAGTGACCACTTTGACAGATGATGGTGAAACCATCAACAGTTTTTATGAGCATTTTGGGAAAAGACCTATAGAATAAAGAGAAGTACAGACATAAAAATGCTTCAATGGACAGAAAACTATGGTGATGAGACCATCTATATACTAAACTGTACCTGATTGTGACACAAATGTTATGGAATAAGGGGTGGAAGTTGTGTTGCGTCTGTCTGAGCTGGAGTCACCGTTTCCCTGCAGCAGCCCGCACAGTGCTGTACTCTGCACTCGTAGCTGGAACAACAGTGAAATCACTCCAGTGTTGTGACTATTGCTGCATAGTGCTGGCACAGCATCAGGACTCTTTCCAAGTCCCCAAGAGCCAGGCACGGGTGCCGGCTGTCCCGTGTCCCGTGGGTCCGAACTCGGGCTGCGTGGGGTCCGGCCATCAAGCTTCCCAGGGCTCCGGTCTTTGGCGACGCATGTGTCAACCGCACCGGGTTCCCAGTACGACCTCGGACGTCTCTGGAGCTGTCTGTCCCTAGAACCTGTGCTCCGGTCTTGTGCGAGGCATGTGCAGCGAGATCCGGAGCAGACTTCGGGTGCTTTAAGGACGGTGATCCCCCAGGGCACGGGATTCTGTCCTCCGGTGGCGCGGGTGCCAGTTGTCCCGTGTTCCGGGGGTCCGAACTCGGGCTGCGTGACGCAAGACCATCCCGCGGCCCTGGGCGCCGTTCTTGGGCGACGCATTGCCAAGCGCACCGGGTTCGCGGTCCGACCTCGGGCGGCGCGTGGCTGGCTGATCCTATAATCTGGGCTCCGGTCTTTGCGATGCGTGTGCTGGACGCACCGGAGACCGTGTGTGACTTCGTGCGTTCGGGGACGGCGATGCCGAGGCCCGTGTGTCCGGCCTCCGGCGGCGCGGGTGCCGGCTGTCCCGTGGGTCCGAAGTCGGGCGACGAACCGTGAGTCGGCCGTCCCGGAATCCAGCAGGTTCGGTCTCTTGCGGAGCTGCGGCAGGCCGTCCTGCCCTCCCGGGTAGCTCCTGCCGGAGGCGCGGGATGCGACCGTCCCGAGGTCCTAGGCTGCGGTCCTGGGCGACGCGTGTGCTAGCCGCAGCGGGGGCCGGGTCCGACTTTGGCTTTGTCAGGGACGGCCGTCCCGGGCTCCAGGTGTCCGGCCTCGGGCGGCGCGGCCGGCTGTCCCGTGTCCCGGCGATCAGAACTCGGGCGGGTTGGGGGCCGACTGTGCCGTGAAGCGGGAGGCTGCTGTCTGCCGGCTCGGGGTCTGGCCGTGCCGGAGACAGGGGGTTCGGTCCCGTGCGATGTTGCGGCCGGCCGACCCGCGCTCCCCGTTTCTCTATCCCGGGGCGCGGAATCTGACCCTCGCAAGCTCCTGGGCTCCGTTGTCGGGAGACGCTTGTGCTAGTCGCAGCGGTGTGGCCGGCCGTCCCGATTCTCTGGGATCCGGTCTTGGGCGACGCTTGGGAGCCCAGAAGCTCTTGGGAACCCAGCTGCTAGGGACAACCGGCCCCGCGCCGCCCGAGGCGGGACACCTGGACACCGCGACCGCCGGCCCCGAGAAGCCGAGTTCGGCCCCGGAGCCCGCTGAGTCTAGCACAAGACCGGTGCCCAGCGTTTCGGGACGGCCGGCCACCGAACCGCACGGCACCGAAAGCCCGCTCTCTGGGAAGCCGGCGGACGCCAGCCCCCCGCTTCACTGCACGGCCGGCCCCTACGCCCCCTGAAGTCGGATCCCCGGGACACGACATAGCCGGCCCCCGCTAGCCGACGGCCCCGGAATCGCCGTCCCCGAACTGTCCGATGTCGGACCCGGCACCCGGTGCTGCCTCCAAACGCGTCGCACAAGACCGGAGCACAGGGGCTCGGAAGAGCCAGCTCCCGCCCTGCCGGAGGCCGGACTCCCGGGCTATGTCCACATATCTCTTCAATACTTTTAAGGATCGGGTCTCTTACCACTTCCCCCGGGCAGCCTGTTCTAATAGCAAAGCACCCCTTCCATGAAGAAATGCTTATTCAGTATCGAGCTAGCCAGTGCTGGTAAACAGAGGTGTTTCTCCCTAGGGGTAGGGCTTGGCATTTCCCTCTCCTGAACTTCAAAAGGTTCCTGCCTGCCCCTATCTGCAGCCTGTCAAGGTTCCTCTGAATGCGCAGCCCCCCATACAAGCGCCTTTTCCACAGAAGCCACCGACCACCCGCCGCCTCGCCCCCTCCCAATTCGGCCTGCCCCAGGGCGCCACCGACCACCAACCTCCTTGCAGCATCACGCCTCAGCATCCCGAGCTATCCCGACAGCTTCCACCCATCGGGAGGTCCCACTTGTAATAAATGACCGAGTCCCAAATAGGCTTACAATTAATGTTTATGATTTATTAAAGGAATAGAGGTAAGCAAACAGCGCTGGGTGCGCCAGGAGTCTCTGCTCCACCAAGACGCACACAAGTTACATCAGGCGGCTGGTTTTTATGCTGCTAGGCTGATACATATTCATTACTACTTCTACAAAAGGCAGGGTTATTCTAATTAGTTCCCAGAATCCAAACCCTCCCACTGGTGCAGGCGTTATTAGTCTCCGGTGGTCCCTCTGGGGGCCGCTCGTACTGAAGGCTCGTAGTCTTCCTCCCAGGCTTTGTCCTTTGGTTGTTCTTCAGCTTCTCCCCTCCCCTTATTTAGTAGTTGCTGGGCCAGATGTCAGAAAGCTGTGTCTCGTGCAATAGTCCGCACAGGCACTGCATAGCAAACACACCAAGTAACATTGACTTCAGTTACTCACAACAGTTACTCACCTGATAAAGAACTGCATGCAATAAAGGCACCAAGTACTACATTATTCTAACAGATCCTACTAGCTGTTACCTCAAAAAGATGTGCGTACCCCTCGCTACTTGGAAACGCATCAGTCCATAAACTCTCATCCACCTGAAGAAGCCTGCAACTGACCGAAGGAAAAACAAACACCCCAAAGAGCAGCCCAAGCAGAATGAGCTCTCTGAGGGGATGCCTGGGACTCACATACCATTTGGCCCCGACTAGCACCCAAACCCAATCACCTGGGAAGGGTAGGGGCAAAGCACAAGGAAGTAGGAAGAGAGCAGCAGCAGCAGCTGTGGTGTTTTTTTTTTTTGTGTGTGCGTGTGTGATTTTTCTTTTTATTTTTTAATCAGTTTTAGCTCAAAAGCATGCATAGTGCAGACAAGAGAACTAGGGTGTTTCTAGAAGCAAAACTCCTCATGCTTTTGCTGCAGCTTTCAATATTAAAAGACATTATGACCAAGCAAGTAATTGGAACTCTTCCAACTGGAATTAGCTCAAACTTTTATTTACGTATAAAGAAAAAACTAGGAGTAGAACATCTGCTCCATCTTTTCCTCTCTCACCTTGCCATAGGCAGCTCTGGCTGTGACGTCCCAGATTGCATACTGCGTTTCAGCTTTAACAAATGAAAACCTTTACCCTAACCCTTACCCTTATCCTAACCATTAGCTTACCCTTATTCTTACCCTAAACCTAACCCTAATCCTTACCCTTACCCTAATCCTTACCCTACCCTTACCCTAAACCTAACCCTTTCCCTAAACCTTATCCTCACCCTAAGCCTTACCCTTAGCCTTACCCTAACACTTACCTTTGCCCTAACCCTTACCCTTACCCTAATCTGAACCCGAACCCTAACCCTAATACCCTCACCCTAACCCTTACCCTAAGCCTAACCACAGTCCCAACCCCTAACCCCTAACCCTTACCCTAACCCTCTAAACCTACCCCTAACCTATCCCTAACCCTAACCCTCTAAGCCTAACCCTAAACCACTAACCCTAACAATAACCCCCAACCCCAACCCTCACCCGAAACCCTAACTCTAGCCCCAGCCCTAGCCCCTAACCCTAGTTCCCGAGAACTACATCTCCCGGTATGCTCTGGGCATTCAACATGGCCTCCCGGAAGTCCCGAATCCTAAAACTACATTTCCCGGCATACTGTGGGTACGCAACATGGCCTCCCGGAAGTCCGGAGTCCTGAGAACTACATCTCCCGGCATGCTCTGGGCACACAACATGGCCTCCCAGTGCCGGAAAACTACACCTACCAGCATTCCCCGCACAGCCAGCATGGCCAATCACAGGCCGAGTGCTCGAGAACTGCATTTACCAGCACTCACTGGAACCCTCACCGCCCTTACAAAAAAAGCCTCAAGCCCTAACATCCAAAAAACCTCGAAACCCCTACAGACCTAACCCAAACTATTTACCACACTAAACCCCTGAAGACCTATGCCTAAAACCCCCAACCCAAAATCTTAGGATGCTCAAAACCCAAACCCAACCCAAAACGTTAGGAATGCTCAAAGCCCTAGCCCAAAAACTTAGGGCGCTCCAAACCCTAACCCCAAAACATTAAGACGCAAAAAACCCTAACCCAAAAACTTAGGGTAATACACCATAAATGTTTGCTCATTGTCTTTTGTATTATAAAAACAAGGAGTTCTGTTTGAGGAGCGGGAGTTGCGAAAGCTCCCTGCTGAAGTAAGGAGCTGCATAATGCTTGCCTAGACACTATGAAAATTCTTTTGCTTAATTTTCTTAAAACCGTTGGGTTTCGTTGGGTTTTCCGTGGTCATCATGGTGTAAATTGTGTGTTTTGGAGAACATCAGGTAGGTTTATGAGGACTTTTGGGGCAGATTCAACGTTTTTAGGGTTTATTTCTGTTTTTTTTTTCTAGTGATCCAGTTGTTTTTCGGCATGTTTTTGACGTGTTTTGGGGTCTCCGTTGGGTTTCATTGGGTTTTCCGTTGGCATCATGGTGGAAAAGTGTAAATTGTGGGTTTTGGATAACTTCAGGTAGGTTTAGGGGGACTTTTGGGGTGGATTCATGGTATTTGGGCTCTTCTTCCGTTTTTTGGGGTGATCCTGTTCTTTTTTGGGGTGTTTCTGGCGTGTTATGGGGTCTCCGTTGGGTTTTGTTGGGTTCTCATTGGTTATCATGGTGAAAAAGTGTAAATTGTGGGTTTTGGAGAACATCAGGTAGGTTTAGGGGGACTTTTGTGTTGGATCAATGGCTTTTAGGTTTTTCTTTCGGTTTTGGGGTTGATCCCGTTCTTTTTTGGGGTGTTTTTGACGTGTTTTGCGTTCTCCGTTGTGTTTCGTTGGGTTTTCCATTGTCATCATGTTGGAAAAGTGTAAATTTTGTGTTTTGGAGAACGTTAGGTAGGTTTAGGGTGGTTTTGGGATTGGATCCGTGATTTTTGGGGATTTTCTTTCAGTTTTGGAGGTGATCCCGTTCTTTTTTGGGGTGTTTTTGACGTGTTTTGTGGTCTCCTTTGGGTTTTCGTTTGGTTCATGTTGGTCATCATGGTGGAAAAGGGTAAATTGTGGGTTTTGGGGAACATCAGGTAGGTTTAGGGGGACTTCTGGTGTGGATCTATGGCTTTTGGGGTATTCTTTCATTTTTAGGGGTTATCCCGTTCTTTTTTTTTTTTTTTTTTTTTTTTTTTGACTTGTTTTGGGGTCTCTGATGGGTTTCGTTGGGTTCCTAATGGGCTTTACAGAGGTTGGGAGTGGATTGTACATTTAGGAGAACATCAGGTAGGTTTAAGGGTTTTTTTGGGGTTAAATCACATATTTTCTTCTGATCCGGTTCGCTTTTGTTTTTTTTTTGAGGTGTTTTGGCGTTTCCGTTGCGTTTTGTTGAGTTCCTAATGGGTTTTATGGTGGTTGGGAGTGGACTTTGGGATTTGGAGAACATCAGGTAGGTTTAGGGTGGTTTTGGAATTGGATCCTTGGTTTTTGGGGATTTTCTTCCAGTTTTGGGGGTGATTCCGTTCTTGTTTGGGGTGTTTTAGACGTGTTTTTGGGTCTCCGTTGGGTTTCGTTGGGTTTTCCGTGGTCATTATTGTGGAAAATTGTAAATTGTGTGTTTTGGAGAACATCGGGTAGCTTTAGGGTGGTTTTGGTGTGGATCTATGATTTTGAGGGTTTTTCTTCCAATTTTGGGGGTGATCCCTTTCTTTTTTGTTCTTTTTTTTGACTTGTTTTGGTTTCACCGTCAGGTTTCGTTGGGTTTTCCATGGTCATCATGGTGGAAAAGTGTAAATTGTGTGTTTTGGAGATCATCAGGTAGGTTTATGGGGACTTTTGGGGCAGATTCATGGGTTTT